>NC_071402.1:132855791-133158821 GCF_017976375.1 Cuculus canorus | reverse complement strand
AAATGGGGTGGTATAGGAGACACAGCAGAGAGCCAAGAAAGTATCTGGTGTTTTGATTCACAGTATCGTAGATGCCTGTAAACCCAAAGGTGATGATGAGCCTTGGTGAATGAGACTCTCACATATGACTGAAAGTTTCTTGGTTCTTTGCGTTTGGCAATAATACTGTAGGAATACTGTTAAGTAACTTTAATTACATTTATTCAATGACTTGTTCTGTGTGGCATGTGCTAAAATACTTAATGTATCCTGGCAGTTTTATTTTCTCTTTCCCATGCACTGCTTTTGGGAATGTTCCACAGTAGCACTGAATTTTCTTATTTAATTTCATTTTGCTCAGACCTAACTGCTTTTCAGGGAATAACTGAAGTTTTTGATAAATGTTCTTTCTAGACTAGTTAATTTCTTAGGCTGATAAAAGCTATTTTAATAAAAAAATGTAGCTTCCGGCAAAAGCATAGGTTTGAAAAGATTAGAACATTGAGTTTTCTTTTTTTTTTTTTTTCTGAAATAGTTACTTTAGTTTAAAGACATTTTTTCCTAGACTGATTAAGAAGAAAGACTGACAAATCGAACTTCAGATTTACTTTTTCACCAGACTGATACAAGAAGCAGGTAATGAGATCAACTCATTGTTAGTCACAAAGAGGTCTCTTTGAAATGAAACTTGTCAGACATACTTATCTCTTTAACAGTTACAGAGATTGATACAAACAAAAGCAAGACACTTAGGCCTACAGTTTCTTCTATAGATGTTAAAGCGACTAATGTGTATCCTTACAGATTCTCAGAGGTGCTGTTAATTTGGATACCTCTATGTATTCTTCGAATTGCAGTTCTTAATTGTCGTTTGCCAACAGTATGCTCTATTTTTGTTGTAAAACTACTCTTTCATGGCATGAAACATCCATCTGTCTCCTCTAAAATAAACCTCAGATCTCATTTTTCCTGAAGACGGATTGTTTTCTACATATAAAATGTAGGAATAGCAAAGAAACAAAATAGAGGCGTTCAGTAGTCTGAAGTACTCAAATGTGCTCATTTAGAAAATAAATTTTCTCATTCAATATTGGCCTTACAGATTATAAGATTGTCATAGGAGGAGTTGAGTCACATTGTATGACTTTCTCAGGTTCAGTAAGACCGACCAGTATAAGTATAGGACGAGAACGAGTAAGAACACTGTACACAAACCAGAAAACAAACCAGGAGATAAAACGATGGAATGGGAAAAATCAGTCATCTGGTGATAGTTACTATTGATATTGTTGGTTAAGGAATTTTAAGAGAAGATATTTCACTGAGCTTTCTTCTGCTACATACCATTTAGTGCTATAGAAAGGAAATGAAAGGTGGCCAGTAGCTTATGGGGAAAGAGGAGAGGAGTTATATTAATTCTTCCACTATGAATCATCATGGGTAAAATCAGCACTTCTCTTTCAACTCCTCCTCAGCCTCTCTCCTCCAGATATGAAAGATGATGTTCACAGCTTGAAGGAAAATCACAGAAGAATCTTTTGTTCACCTAACAAGGAAAATAATTTTAAATTGCGTGTACAAAATTTCTTATATTTCTAACATTTCCCTGTTTACTCTACCAAGGAAAATATTTTCTCCAAGAGAAAAGAGTTCTTTTCTCATTCCGTTTTTTTGGTTTTTTGTGTTTTTTTTTTTTTTTTTTTTTACTGATTTCTGCCTCTCTCACACTGAGAAATCTCACTTTCTTTCATTCCCACAGTACTAACAAAACTCATACTTCTGCTTTACAGCAGAGGAAATCACATATCTCTCATGTTATATCAAACTCCCACCACTACACAAAGTTGCTTGTTTTTTCCAGAAGGAGTAAGAATAATAAAATGAAGTCCAGCATGTCTGAGGAGACCTCAGAAAAGCAGGATATTTTCTTTACTCTATGCACATTTTAAATAATACCCTTCTGAAAAAAGAAATTTGGTTTTGATACTTGACAAAACTGTGCTGATCATGAAGAATTTGAGGAGCAAAATGCTGATGATGTAAACAGTTGTGTTTTTCTGTAGGTGTCCTTTTGGGCATGAAAGACTGCTATTCAGCAAGTCATCTTTATAATTGTGAATGAGTGAGTCCATCTCATTCCAGTCCTAATGCTGTTTTCTTAACACATAATCTATCAATCTTGCTATGGGACCGAGTGGCACAGCCTGTTATGTCAAAATCCATCTCTGCTTTGCTCCTACCGGGGCACTTAAGCAAAGATAATTCCTGATAGTAAATATACAGTTCCTTGTTGCCCTCTCTTCCACTGTGAAACCATAAAAAGCCAAAGCACAAGAGGAAACCTGATTTTACACCACTAAAAATATCCTTTCTCATTTTTTTTTTTTAAAAAAAAAACAAGTAGAGTGGGCATTTATTTCCATTTTAGTATGAAATAGGCTCTGTTTACCCCCTGGGATCAGCTGATTTCTCCTTCCTCCAGTGTCTGTAACTTATCTCAAACAAACCAAACCAAACAATTTCAATGTGTAGTGAAGATTCACCACCTGCTCCTATGTAGATAGGCAGCCTGAGTGTTTCCAGCTTTCCCCTGCAAATTTTGTGTTCTAGACATGCTGGCAGCTGGCTCAGTGTGCTGTTCCTCCAGAAAAGTATACCTAAAATGAGGCAGCAACAAAGGCACTTCTGCGATGCTTAGAATTGTTACAAGCAGCATAATCTGATGATGCCATTTCACCCCATTGTATTATGATGTATTTATCAAGACCTTAACTTTCAGGAAGGAGTGACTCCCCTTCCCTTCCCTTCCCTTCCCTTCCCTTCCCTTCCCTTCCCTTCCCTTCCCTTCCCTTCCCTTCCCTTCCCTTCCCTTCCCTTCCCTTCCCTTCCCTTCCCTTCCCTTCCCTTCCCTTCCCTTCCCTTCCCTTCCCTTCCCTTCCCTTCCCTTCCCTTCCCTTCCCTTCCCTTCCTTCCCTTCCCTTCCCTTCCCTTCCCTTCCCTTCCCTTCCCTTCCCTTCCCTTCCCTTCCCTTCCCTTCCCTTCCCTTCCCTTCCCTTCCCTTCCCTTCCCTTCCCTTCCCTTCCCTTCCCCTCCCTTCCCCTCCCTTCCCCTCCCTTCCCCTCCCTTCCCTTCCCTTCCCTTCCCTTCCCTTCCCTTCCCTTCCCTTCCCTTCCCTTCCCTTCCCTTCCCTTCCCTTCCCTTCCCTTCCCTTCCCTTCCCTTCCCTTCCCTTCCCTTCCCTTCCCTTCCCTTCCCTTCCCTTCCCTTCCCTTCCCTTCCCTTCCCTTCCCTTCCCTTCCCTTCCCTTCCCTTCCCTTCCCTTCCCTTCCCTTCCCTTCCCTTCCCTTCCCTTCCCTTCCCTTCCCTTCCCTTCCCTTCCCTTCCCTTCCCTTCCCTTCCCTTCCCTCTTTCTTTTTATGAGAAACTGTACACATAGTGCTAGATTTTAGTTAGTGCTCTGTTGGAGATGGGGATGTGAGAAGCTTTTTTCTCCATTTCAAATGAGGCAGAGATATTATCAGTCTTTTGACTGTCAGCAGACTCAGATTCCCACTATTATGCCACAGTGCATTTGTTGTGCACAGTGCACAGTGACATTTGCAGGCAATGGTCCAACTTCCCTCGCAGTAAATAACTGCTGGTAGATACCAGCTCGGGTGAGGAAAGGAAGGAATAGTCCTAGTTTACATGTGGGGATGAATGAGCTGGGGAAATCAAGTGGTTCACCCGAAGTCTAAGATGAAGGCTTGGTTGATACATCTCCCAGGTCCTACTCAAGTCATGTAACTAATAAGTTTATTTTCTAGCCCTTCCTGCTAGCCAGAGGAACAAGCTTGGCAAGTGAAAGACATGCTTCTGCCTGCAGAAGAGAGCATCAAAGCCACTGGGCTCCTCCTGCCAAAGCTGCTGAGCTGTCTGTAAGCAGAGACCTGGGAAGCAGCTGCTGAGAACAGCTGGAAACTAGGAACAACATGATGCTCTGTGCCTTTGCTATCTCCTTTAACAGTGTTTCAGCCCTTGAAAGACGTGTAATTTTCTTCAGTACCACTAAAAAGAGATTTGGGTATGTGGGGAAAGGTAGTACCTGTCCAGTTTCAACTCTCATCTTGCCTATTCCCTGCTGCTGCGAGGAATGGCAATCCTGGCTTTGCAGGTGCTTTCCCTTCAGTGTATACAGATTCACATCTTCTCTGTCTCATCAGACGTCTGCGTATGCCGCAGTTGCTACAACAAGGAGCAGTCTGGCTCCAGTAGACCACGTGGCCTTGCAGGATCAAAATTGAGTCTGTCTACGCTGCTGAGAGAGGACTTCAGAGGGCTTTACCCTAATGCACTTTACTTCTTTACAAACTGAAAACATTCTAACTCCCCTCTCAATAATTTTTACATGCCACCAGTATATAAATAGAGTCAGTGAATTGGAACAATTTTTTACCGTTACTTACGAATATTTTCATTTCACTTTTTTTAATTAGAAAAAACAACTAAAGTCTGAAATAAAGAGCTCTTTCAGATAACACAGAGAAACCCCCATCTTGTTACACAGCTTTTGGGACAGAAAAACAATTGAAACAGGACCATTCTAAATTTATTTGCTGATGAGTCAGTATTTTCACACAAAGTACCATTTGCCAAACAATTACCTAAAGGGCTGCACTCTTGGCTAGCCTGGATGCAATGAAATATCTGTTTCTCAGTGTTGTACTGCCTATTATCTTCAACCCACACATTATCCCTCAGTGTTATCCAGGTTTAGTTGTAGAATTAGTGACTTAGAAGATATTCTAATGGGACTTTCCTTGCAGGTTTTGAAAATATCCCATTTTTAGTAGTCTGACCATGCGACCTTTTTTCCCTAAATATAAAATTGTCTTTGCCCAGGAATACACAGATGCCAGTCAGTCTGGGGAGTTAAGAGTGACAGTGGGATGATACAGGTTGGTGTGGCAGATGGTGATCTCCACACTGCATCAATGTAATGGTTGTCAAGCTTTTCCAGTCATTTCAATAAAGGAGATATTTGAGAGGGGGCGGTGGCCTAAGCATTGGGCACAGGTGGCCTAAGGGAGGCTCCACACTTGAAGATATTCAAAAGGTTGACTCTAGGTGGCCCTGCTCAAACAGGGGGACTTTGCACAAGATGACTTCCAGACGTCCTTTCTAACCTCAGCCATTCTGTGATTCTGTGATACTAGGAAGGTAATGAATTATGGACTAATCATGAGGCTGGGGTTGAATTTGCAGTCTTATTTGCAAGGTGTGGACACAAAGGAAATAATTTCCATTAATTATTATTATTGACAAGGGGGAGTCAGTGGTGGAATTAAAAAAGATAATTTTTTATAGTTTTTTTAAAATAGATAAATACTTTTTATTCCTCTCAGGAATAAAACAATAAAACTAAAAAAATAATAGACTAAAACAATAATACAGGAATTTAAGCAATAACAAAAAATCAACTTGTTCATTTTTAACATTGGAATGTTAGTAATGACACAAAACTGGCATGCTGTGTCACCCTTTGTGCTGAAGGCCTGATAGGATGCCATGATGAGCTTGCTCTTTTAAGCCTAAGGCTTAACATTAGCAGCATATGACAATTTTTTTTATCAGACTCTGCTTTGCAAAGCACACAGGGAGGAGGAAGTCAACTGGATGCTGTCATCTGTGGGATGGTGTGGTAATTAAGCAACACTGTTAAAGCACAGAGAGAGTAGAAAAACAAGGGTTCCACTGTCAGGCGACTTATACCACTGCAAAATACGCCAATGCAAAAGCTTTTTTTGACTTGCAATAAGGGACTTTTTTATTTTTGAAAAAAAAGTGCAGTTATTAAACTCAGCATGGAGACAATCTGAACCAGGATCTTCATCAATCAGATTAACTACTTTCCAAGATGAAAGTAGACGAGGCACAGTGTGAGCCTGAGAAGATATTTATCAAAACCCATATTAATAACCACTTTCAGCCTTCTCCTGACAGTTTCATCTTAGCTTCCATGTTTAACATTTGAGTATCATATGTTTTTGTCAGGATGAGGCTGCTAAGAGCATCAATTAATTAATTCCTCTGAAGTATGGTTTAGAAAGGTAATAAAGTAACATTCCCTAAGGCCAGGACCAGGAATGGTAAGCAGCATTCTGGTGCTGCGCAGTTTGTTACTTCATAAAGAAATTAAAAGCACAGAATCATTTCCACTTTTAAAAGCAGAATATATTCAACTTTAATAAAATTGCTGAGAGGGATTCATTTTTGTAAATAATATTTTCAAAGCAGATAAAGAATTTTCTGCTTTTTATTTTTTATATATAACAGGAAAAAATGGATTGCCTCTGGGAAAATAAAAGGCAAAAAAGATAACTAGAATATGTCTCAATATTGTTATTTGTTTGTTAACAATAATATGATTTGACTTGTTATTTTGGTCTTAATGTTCTGTTCTGAAATCTTCTCTGTGGGGTGAGGGAAGCCTGCTGACAGGACAGAGAAATCAACCCTGTCCTTGTTTCTACTGCTGACACTATTACACAGGAAATTTTTAATGCACCACAACTTCTCCATCCCCTCCCATATTTAAAAACAGTGCAATTCTTGTTTCTTTTATTTTGTAAGTAAGGAGATTTGTTACCTTATAAGTAGTGGAAGATAAGCAAGGATAAACAGCTGTTTGGTGACTTAGGAAAACAACAAGGTTTTTTTGGTGTTTATAAATCATAAGCAGATAGTGGTTGAGTCTGATACCTTGCTTTAATCTTGCAAAATATATCCATCCTTTTACCTCCACATCCTTTTAGTCCCACCACAAAGTAATGCTTTTGTGCAAAAAGACATCTTAGATGTATATAAACCATTGATGGCAGCTCTTTTCTCATTGCCTGTGGGAAATGTCAGCCTATATAATTAGTATGTCCTAATGACTGCATGAGTCACATCAAAATACTCTGCTCACCAGCCACTAAATAAAAGTCTCCATATATTTTCTGTGAAGACTTTTCAGTCTAGTCTTGTGAGAGAAAGAGATCCAGGTGGCCATAGTCTACATCTATATGTGAAATGGGTAAATGTGTGCCTGTGATACCTTTGCTTATCAATTCTCATATATAACTTCTGAGTACTTAGGCCACTCTCAGACAATTTGGGTTAGTTCTGATGACATTTAGGTTCACGGGAATTAGTTGCTCAGCCCCCCAGAAGAGATAGCCAATCACTTCATAACAGGTTGAGAATAAGAAACAGAGTGAAGTTGTTTTGATAAAGATCAGCAAGGCGGGGGCCTTTTTTTCTATCCCCCACAGGAATAGTTCAGAAAATAACTCCCAAACTTGATATGCTCCTGGTGTTTTCTAAGAAGTCAGCTGATTTATATTCCTATACTGCATGCTGGAACTTCATTTGGATACCATTATTCAGGAACAACAGGCTAAGAGAGCTCTGTGTAGCATCATCACCTTTCCCCAAGAGTGGAGGCCAGAAGCGTCCCAACTGCACTTATTTATAAGGAATATGCATTTTTTGGTAATGCATTTATTTGATAACCAAATATCCATCAAAAAATTTGCATTTTACATGGCAAAGGTATAATTTTGACCTCCTGTAACTTTCAAGGTAATGATGTTTTTTTTCTTTTTCCAGAGAGGAACCTCTGTTTGCTTCATTGTATGCTCTGGAAATGAAAAGGACTTGACCATCCGCTTTCTCAATCAGAAATCCAAATTCTTGGCTCTTACAGAAGCTGGAAGAAAAAGATCCATGATATCTGTGTTTGGCTGCGATTTTTTTCACTTATATTCTAATAGTGCATGTGACAGTCATCAGTCGTTTCTAGACATTTGTTCTGCAGAGATATTAGAGCAATGTCAGCATAAGCTCAACATACATTGTAGAGTCTGCAAAGAACTTGCTGTGTCTCTACTCTAACAACTAACTCAGCAAAGCATTCAGTGTTTGCAGCAGGAACTCAGACTGGAACATATTACCTCTTGCAAGGGCTTTGTGTATGCGCCTTTGACCATGGTCAGTCTTACAAATGTAATGCAGATGTTGCTTGTTCCTAGTCTTCAGAGGGTTGTTCCCAAGTGACCAGTGGGTCCTCAGATTGCTGATGTTAATCAGCCTTTTTTATTACCCTTGGAATGGCACTTGTGAGAAAGGCGAGAGAAAAGATGGGAGACAGGGTTAATTGACTGCAGAATTTTCTTACAAATTTGGCCTGCAGTGTATACAAAGTGCATACACTGTTTTCTGAGCTGTCAAATGTTGTTTCTACTTGTGTGTCGCTCGTTATTGGTTGATGTTGCTGAGGGTTTATACTTGTTTAGTGAAAGCAAAACAAATTTAACGTTTTTCAGGTAAAAATGGAAGAGTCTAGCACAGATAGACTGTGTTTAAATCCAAGGTCAGGAGTAAGGGACAGACATGAAGATGATCTCTGGCCCATAAGATGAACTGGTTTGAATCAGATCCAAAGCACTGTGGAATTCCTCTTGGCTTGGAGCCATGCTCTTCTCCAAGTAAAAAATTGTTATGAATTTATTGAAATGAAAACATCTTTGCAGGAATATACACATCTGAAAGGTTTTAGTTCAAATTCTTTGCATCACGCTCTTTTCTAAAGTTTAAGATAGCTATAAGTGAATTAGTGAGCATTTTCTGTGTAATACAAGGGGACTTTAACAGGAGTGTGAGAAGACTGTTCAGCAGCCAGCCTGAATCACTAGCTGAGGTCCCTTGATTTGCATTCAGGAGTTATAGACCATACAGCAAGAGGGAGGATTATGGAATTTAAAGGTCTTAGGCACAAGCAGGTTGAGTTTATATCTGTTGTAAAGGAAACTGAGAAAAATCTCAGGAAGCTGGGAGTTGAAACAAACCTAGTTTGTCTTATGTTCTAATTTGGTTTCAGAGTATTAACAGTTGATCTCTTTGCTAAAACTCAGAGATTGTAGCTGAACTCTGTGAGCATCAGGAGATATACTGTTACTGTCTTCCCTACTGCAGTGATTGTTACTGCTGGATAATGAAGATGTACATCAAAGCAGAAGGATTACTGTTGGTTTAATACCACTATTCTAATCTGGACTTCTGCAAACGGAATTGATTATTTTTTGTGTTTACAACTCTGGAAAGTTAACTGTTAGAAATACTCAGCACTTCTTGACAAAGGAGTTATTGTCAAAGAAACATCATCGAACTGTGTGCCCAAATGTTAAGCTGACCCAAAGCTGTGTGGCCAGGCTGAAAAGTACATTTTGCTAGTTAGAATCTGTGAGGCACTGAATGTACTGCTTAAGATCAGTACAGGGCCTTTGTGCAAACCAAGAATAGATTCTACACCCTGAATATGGTTAGGACCCTGAAGAAATTTTTAAGAAAAAGAGCCTGCAATTTCTGCTACAGCATCCTAGAAATCAGAGACCTTTTTAAACAAATATTTTCTTCCGTGAAGTTTTGTGCTGTGCTCCACAGGGTCACTGAGACAGGTCAAAAACTCGATTACAAATATCTTCCTCCTGCTTTGAAAATATTTCCGTGATGTTTGCTGTATATCAGTTCTGGTTACTTTGTGTTATTCCAAAAGCCTGTGGAACAAAAGCGAAGATCAGCACAGTGGTCTTAAACACACAGACAGACAACTGAAAAAAGAGGGGAAAATGAAGTATTGCTACAAGTCTCTTTCACTATTAATGACGTGTTGAGGTTATATATATATTAAATGAATATGTATGTGAGTAGCAGCACAGTATTATCTAGTGGAGCCACAATACTTAATACACTGATATGCCTTTATAAGTAAATAATTATGGACAGATAGATTATAATTTCACGTAATGTAGACTGCAGTTCTTTAGAAGATCTGAATGGAGTTATTGTGGTTAGTTTTTCATTCTGTGTAGTCCACTGATATTCAGGATCATTTGTGTAGCAGTGTTTATGTACTATTTTAGCAGTTAAATTTCATTGGCAGTGTTTTCAGTCCAGATCAAGTTATGGGGTCTCTCTCTTTGGAATTAAAGGGAAGAAATCTGTGAAGCTCCTCACTGAGCATTATTGTTCTATTTGAGAACCTGCCAATCAATAAAAAATATGTAATTTTGCTGAGTCAAATTGGATGCTTCCTGGTAAACAGCTCTTTACGCATACTGTTTAAAAGCCCATATCTCAAGTGAGAGACTCAGGGTGGCCATACTTTCAATAAATATTCTGCTGCCCTACTGTCATACTGAAATGCATACTTTCTACAAACAATGGTATGATAACTTTAGTTTATAACCTAGCATACGTGACCTGGCTCTCAAATGACATCCAGAAAAAGGTCTTCAATTTTATCTTACATTTGCACAGAGCTGTTTCCAGTATTCATGTCCTTGGGCAGACTCTTAAGTGAAAGAGAGTATTTCTGGGATAACGGGACCATAGTTGGGAATCATAAAGGACATTTTGGCAGCTTTTCTTTCCTCTCTGACTACCAAACTCACATATTTGCCTTCCTGTTTATTTCTTATATTTACTTCTTCCCATAATTTCACTGCTCAGTATAACCTATGTAAACCACTGTGATTTCATATCATGCCTTGAAGGAGAAGAAATTGATAAGGTCTATATTTATGTGTTATGCTTATTTTTAGCTGCTTGATATGTCTTTTTTACCTCCCTATGGTTTTGAAAGTTCAGATGGATTTTCTTTGTGCTTTTGCTTCTTGTTTACATACTGACAGAAGGCTGCTGTGTTTGTTGATAATTACATGTTCAGAATGACATGAATCCCTTTTCAAAATCATATAGCCAATGGTCTGCATATGCAAGTTTCATATATTCACTTGTAAAACTGTGAAGAATCCCTTTGCTGCCACATCACACATGAACCAGAAGTTATTCTATAGATTTGAAGAATCAATATCCTTCTGCTTAATTTTACCAGTGTATAATATATACCCAGAGAGAAACAGAAATTTTTGAAATCAGGAACTTAGACAAAAGTCGTCAGTAGTGAAACCAAAATAATTTAATTGCAATACCAAATCTAAAACATCCATGAAACCTATAATTCTCCAGAAAGCAGTTATTCTGTACTACCGAACTTTTGGAAAAAACCTCACTGACTATTCCTTGTTATTGATTCTGCTCTGAAGCTTATATGGAACACCCCAGCTGGTTATTAGAAATTGTATTCCTATCAGTTAAGGTATTGGAATTACACTGAAATGTATAACTGTGTTTTTAGACAAATTATTGGTCTCTGTTAAACTTTCAAAGAGTTGAGGAGACAACTACTGGTGTGTCCTGGCTGAAAACATTTCACCTGAAGGAATTAGTCCATGCTCCTTGGACCTATAACTATAATGCCATCTGGCACGTGTGATTTCAGCACCAAACTCTTAACGAGATAATGTTGAGCCAAACATGGACTCAGGGTACAAAAGCATTTAATAATCTTTTATTCTTTACAGTGAACATATATTTTATGAGAACAGTTCTTTCAAGAAACTTTCCATGTTCCATTATTCTCTAAAATATTGTGGTATATAGCTCTTTCTGAGAATTCCATAGTATTTTTATTTCTGTTTTTTTTTTTTTCTATATTTAGATATTTTGTACTCATCTGCTGGGATTCAAATTCATGTTAAAATAATTATTTTATGTGTTGCACATAGCTAAACGCATTTTAGGATCTAAGGCAAGATAGTGTAATACTGAAGATCCAATGCTCTCCTTTCCAAACAGTTTAAGGTAAGACAGTCAAAAGCTTAAAAATTTGAACTTTGAAGCTATCACCTGTATTACTTAATTGGATAAATTTTTATAAAGAGACACAGGCACAATTTGATTTCCAGGGATACACATATGCGCATATTGACATACTCATCAAAGTCAGTAATCTGATCAAACTTAGATGGGCTGTCAGTATCGCATTGCTAAGATACAACAGTTCTTTTAAGCCATGTTACACAAGAAACAGTAGTATCTGCAACATGCTTGATTGCTCTCAACTTCTTAGCCATGATGAAGGCTAAGGGCAGTCTTCAGTTCAATTTTAAGTGAAACAAAGAGATTTAAACAAAAAGATCTTGTGCAGGCATATCATGTACACTATTTAATGTAGCTGTGGGTGTTCTCATTATCCACATAATGGAAAAGCTCTGGTTGAGATTCATTTTGTCTTGGTTGTATGTAATGCATCTGTTCATGCTTGAGTTAATTGTATAAGTCCCATTATAGTCAATGGAGATATAGCCAATACAGTCAATGGCATCTAGAGAGCAGTTAATCTTGTCTTAAATTTGGTCAGATGAATTGTACTTTAAACTCCATTAACTGTATTGATTAGCTCTCCAAGACTATAATGGAGTCCAGACAGTAAGTCTGCTGAAGACAGGCTAGATGACAGACGTCTAGAGTAAGAATTTCACGTCCTCTTCTTTCTTCACTACTATGAAATCTGTTTCAAAAACTAGTGACTCAGGTGTCTGAAAGGCAATTCAATACAAGAAGAATACTCAGGTTACAAAAGAGCTTCATAGAAGAGTTACTTTATCATCACAGTTCTGACTGCCTAAATAGCAGATGACATTGGAAGAAAAGAAGTGATTTCTGCTTCTTTTTTGGATTTGTCGAGAGGCTCAAAAGATACTTTTCTATTCATAATGTCATACAGTTGTTCGGGCTTGCATATCCATCCTCAAACTTGAAAGAACTTTGTCCACTGTCTGAATGTTTTCTCTGTATCTTGTTCAGACCAAATGTATAACACTGCAATGAGTTCAGTAGGTCACTAGCACAAAGCTAAAAACAAATACTTCATTGTCTTTCTCTGCTGATATACCGTTTTGTATTGCGTTGTCTTCATAAATTTTAAGCTTACAGAGGCCAGATAAATTACTGTAATCACCTAATCAGCCCTCCTGACAAAGCTTGGCCTTCAGATTTCCATGACCAATAGGTGTTTTAACCTGGACCACATCTTGATTTAAAAAACAACCATTTGTGAAAAATCCATCACTGTCATCAATAAATAGTTTTAGCTAAAACTGTCCTTCTTGTTTCCCATATGAACTTTTTTAGCCTTTATTGTGATCGAAGCAGTGTAGTAGAACAGAAAGCTCTCTATTATCATGTTTGTCTTCCTTTGGCAGTTCCATTATAGATAGAGCAAGATAAGCAAGGACTAGCCTGCCAACTAGATATGTGCAGTAGCTACCAGAATATAGTGTCTTTTTCCAAGTTGTCTTATTGGAGTTGTTTCACATCAGATAACTGATTAAATATTTATCACAGTGGGGACTTGGGTCTCTGTTTCTTGCTTCTCAAGGGAATACAATGAACGCTGGGTCAGCCTTTAAGTAGATGGCCCAATGGATTATTTATACATAATGTCACAGTGCTGAAGAAAGGGTATGACAGACCATCCTTCCATAGCCAAGATACTCAGTTGGGAAGAAAAAGAATGTCCTCGTCTGAACTGGACAAAGGAGGATCCTTAAACTAAGAACCCTTGTATGCATGTAACTGCACAACTGAGTTACGACTACTTAAAGTGAGGTCTCTTCTTTTGTTGTGATAAAATTTCAGCTTCATTTTCTGAGAGTGAACAAGTTTTCAGTGTCTGTCTCTAGAAAGTCATACTGCTTAATATTTATAATCATCACCAAAATAATGGGGTGCTCGTATGCAGAAATGCCATTACTTATACTTATTCTTGTAGGAACCAAAGTCATCCTTGAGTTGGTGGAATGCTGTAAGCCAAAAGGGTGAAAAGGGGTCACACCTGCACAGAATAGACAGGACAGCTGACCCCTAACTGACCAATAGAATATTCCATTCAATATACATCGTACTCAGCATAAAGCTGAAAGATCATGAGGGTCAAGCCTTCTTCTTTGATGGCTGGGATCTAGTGAGGACCATTTGCCTTGGTTTACCTTCTCTTTACTCACAATTTCTTGTTTTCATATGTCTGATTCTTTCCCATTCTATATGAGCAGTTCAGAGCAAAGTGGCAGACCCTTCTGAAGCGGAGAGAACCACAGCTAAATCTTTAAGGTTTATTGGTTTCTGTTTGTAATGAGATGACAACGGGGCAGACTGAAGGAGTTGGGGCCAAGAATCTTTGTTCAGTTATCTAACTTTGGTGACAAGGTGTGAGTATGCAACACTGGTAAGAAGTACACACAAGGGGCTCAGATTTCAGTGAAGCTGGTGAGATCCAGGACAGAATGGGTGTTAAGATAGTGTCTAAAAGCAGAACAAACAGTACAGAATGAAAAACTTCTAGAACTCTGCAATCCATATCGGTCATGAGAAGAGCTTTTGTGCTATGTGACTTTCCAATATTTTATCTGAATTAATAAATTGTTGAGAAAAGACATGAGAAGATACTTTGACATGGTATCCCCATTCCCATGCCAGGAGATGAAAAAGGAGTTGTATAACCCTGCCTAAGACTGGAGAAGAGTTCCAGAGTAAATCAGGGAGCTGATAAAGGATCAACAAAGAAATAGCAGAAGCTTTTGGGAACTAAAGTGAAAATACTTGGTGAAAGAAAATGTCAATATTGAGAGATCATTAATATGCAGTGAAATATCCTGTCACGACATACTGTACAGTTAAACTTTCCAAAACACTGGAGATTTATTCTATTTGATTAAATTTAAACTATTTAGCAAAGCTTAGAGTTCAAACAACCAACATTACTATTGAATACCATTTATAAACATGAAACAAGAAGATTTTGCCCTTTTGTCACTGCTTTCAAAATGTGTGAATATACCTATTTGTGTTTGCTAAATCTTATCTAGTTGGTATTGCTTTTCTGAGTATGCTCTACAAGTTCTACTTTTAATTTTACCTTCATTAGTATGTATACTGTCTCTGCTGTTGTAATCTGATTGAATTTTGGGTATGCTGTGCCAGTTATATATCTCAAACTTAAGTACCAGAATTTCACATTAGTATATTTTAGCAATAAGTAACCATTCCACTGAAACAGATAATGCTAATAGGCATGTTTTAGTTATGTAAAATGGAATGTTTTTTCTTTTCATTGCCTCACCTTTGACCTGATTGAACTTCAGGCCAGTGTGCAGGCCTTCACCATTGGCTCATGAAGGCAGTGTTTTAAGATGTAAAAAGTAGTCATTTCACAATATTTAAAAAATTAAGTACTAGGTTTGCTACATTTACAAATCTAATCTTTTGTACATACATGAAATTTCAAACTTATTATTTAACATTTTTGTAGAAGAAGAATCTATAACTCTTCATTTCTGCAGATTCTGACATGACATTACTGTGGCCATGCAGAGCAGCCACAGCAGAATGTCAGTACTACCCAGCATGGTCACAGGCAGTGTTTAAGTATTACAATGATACTCATGTATGGTTAGCTGGCTTTCAGTTCTTCAGACAATGAAGCAGACATCACACATTCAAGCAGGATTACCCATCTGAAGGTCTATGTAATATTTACAAGGGATCAAACTTATTTTCTTATAGCAGCTGTAACTGAGAGGATTACTACAGCATGTAGTTTGTGTCAGAAGACTAGGATTTATTCCTTGCTACCTTTATCACTTTGGGCAATTCACTTAATTTCCAGTGCTTCAATTTCCTGCTCAGAAATGAGGACAATAATGCTTCTTATCTTACAGGTATTTCACAAGGATATACCAATTGGGCTCCAGTCCACCTGAAACAAGAAATGTATATATTAAAGGGCTCACTTATGTCTGAGCGTTCACCTCCTTCTAGCTATTAGCTTTTTCATGTAAGATTTTCTAAGTTGCTTTTAAAAGATCTGTGTAGCTTATTTCCAGTCTTTTCTGTCTTTTTGCATGCACATGCACTCGTAGCCATAGCCCCATGTTGCACTCCAGAGCAACATTAGGTAGAGGATAGAGTGCTCCTCGCTGTCTCAGGTCACCTAGCGTGACTCCTGCATGAGGTGTAAAGTATTACACCCAGCTCCTGAACACCATCCGTTATCACAGAGACATTCCCACAAGCTTATCAGCCTTCAAGAGCCTCCTAGTCTTATTTGAAGTCAGACTATTAGGAAAATCATTTCACTCTGCATTAGTTTTTACCTTCTTGATTGCTGAAAGAAGAAGTGTACAATCAGGTTTCTCTCAAGGCTATAGCTAACACATCCTGGAAAAGGGTTCTTTAGAAAAATGAGTATCAAGTAGCACATAGTTACCAAAACTAAACAATTATTTTTGATTCATTAGACAGAACAGCTGAAAATCTCTTAAGGTTCACATGGCCCAATTAACAGTAGAAAGGACACCTGCATTTATCTCAGAGACAATTTTTTTCAGTGTTGTCTTTTGAATGGCTTTCAGCCTATTTTATGAATAAGTCATCATAAATTTCTCTCCGCTTTTCTTCATGTGCCTCATGGGTTTATTTTTAAAATGATGCAATGGGTATACTTAAGTCTTGTTTGTGAAGCGTCTTCAAATTACTGGTTTCAAATAACTTTTTTTTGCTATTGCTCTTATTTGTTCTCAGCATTTTCATTTCTTCTGTTTCAACTATTTATTTACTTGTACACTCAGCACAGCCTTTGTTTCATCTTGAACTATGAGTTAACCCAGAAGTCAGGTCTGCTTCAACTGGTAATTTTCAGGGCTGGGAAGAACAGATATTTCAGAACTCACATTTTGGAACTGAGCTTCATAATAGTCACTTCTTTGGCAGTTTGCTATTTCTTCTTTGTATTATTGTATTTATGAGCTTATTGACATTGGACCAATTAAGTACTTAATCAAAACTCCTACTGAAGTCAGTGGGAGTTTTACTTTGGCTTATAGTGACCGGGAGTTGTACTTGGACCTTGTGTAATTTAGAATATGTTTCTTTCAGAAATTCTCACACTGCGTTGTGTGACAATTGAAAGCCACACACTGCATTGTGTGAGAATTTTCCACTCAATTTTCTACTCATTTTCCACTCAAAACAGATGATTGTATAGAAGGATGGGAATAGTAACAATTTTTTAAAGATTTAAGTGTATTCTGACTTCACCTTTTAGCAAAGCAACAACTCCACAGTAGAAATCTCTAACCTTAGTATGCTACACACCTACGTATGCTAAGCATGGAGATTTGTTAGTCCTCTCCTCTAGATCTCTCAACCTATCTTTGAGTTAAAAAGTGCGATAGCATACTTAGGGCAGCCTGTTGATCAGGAAAGCCTAGTACCAGCACAGAACATTGTTACTGCCCCAGAAATGTACCTTTTTGCTGCTTCTTTTAGTGTGATGAACACCATATCAGGTTACTATGCCTTGCCTGCTTGGTGAATAAACAGGCCAACACAGAAGGGGGGAAGGGACAATAGAGGAGAAGAGCGGGAGGTGAGAGCAAGTAAGAAAGGGTTATGCTCTGAGATCTGAGAAATCAGAAGTTCTGGGAATGAATGAACCAGGAAATGAGGGCCAGATAGGTCTACAGTGTTGTCTGGTGGAAAGACAAGACAACATAGCTTCCCACAGTGCCCTGGAGCTGAGTGTCCAAAGTGACCCTCAGCTGCCATTATAACAATGGGGAAAGCAACAGAAACTACTAATCTCACATATTTTTTATTGAATTATAGAGAGATCTAGGTTGGGCATCCATTTAGTGACCTGCAGAGGACTGAGACTTAGTGAACCCTGAAGGGATGACTTGTATGGCTGAGTTTTCAGAACCTCCAAAGACAGAAATTTCACAACCTCTCTGAGCATTCCATCTGCTGCTTTACTATTGCCATTATTTAAAAAAAAAAAAAAAAAAAAAAATAAGGTCCTTATCTCAAAATATTGTGGAATTGACAGCAGTGTTCTTTAGTAGACTTTCCTTGTATAGTCTGGCTTTTGGACCATTCACTGACACATCCAGAGAGTTCAGATTTATCATGTAGACATCTTGACTGCAGCTACTCTTAGTGTCAAAGCACAATGAAGGTCAGAAAGAGAGCATGAACCAAAATCTTAATGAAAGGCTTAACAAAAGCTTAATGAAAATTCTGTAAAATCTTCTTGTCTTTGAAGTCATGCTTTATGAGGATCTCTCTGCCACGCTGCAGATAAAATGTAGACACAAGACTTTCTGGTGGAAGCATATCAGTTAATGGAGAGAAATTGTACCTTTGGCTCACTGTAATGTGAGACTGCGGCTTCTCTCACACAAAAACAGTTTCTAGAAATTGTGTCAGTAAACACAGAAATTAACAATAAAAAATACTGAACAATTGGAGGTGCAAAACTGTGCTCACAGTTATACTTGTTATTAAGATCTGTACGGATAAGTAGGCCCAATCAGCAACACCTTCCTTTTCCATAAGCATTTTGAAATAACATTTTGATTTAGCTACTCTAATTTAACAGTTTGCCTGCTTTTTGGTGTGAACATACCTGTGATACTTATTTAAAATTTTTGCTTACATCACACTAAGAACTGATGCTTCTTAATGATTATTATCTCCTGAAATATGTTGACAGATGGTGATTGAAGTCACTTTGCTTCTTCTGAAGGACAAGAATTTAAGTGGGAGAGTGTGTGGCTTTCAAATTGCCATCTTTCTAATTGCCCTGCTTGGGGGAAAGTCAGACTAGAAAAAACAGCACTGAAGTGATACATTCCCTCATTACCACCTTTTTTTTTTGTTTTTCCAGTTTCTAAAGTCAGCTTTGGGATATGCTTCTAATTTTAAAGTAGTTTGATGTTTTGGTTAAGTAGTTTGATTCACCATTAATGGAGGTGTTTTCTTGGATTGGTTTTAACCTGATCTCAAGTTACAAAGAGTGGAGGTCTTGGCAGATTGCCTAGTCTACATAGCATTGTACATTAGAGAAGATGATGGCATTTCCCCCCGAATATCGGTTAGGAGAAGAGGGCTGCTGTTATAACTTTGTTCTCACTCCCAAGAGTCTTAAGAGTAAGAAGCATTGCATTTTTATCTCTCATTTCTCCAATTCCTATGGTAACTATAAGGCATCTGACCTATCTCTGTAAGGATACGAGAAGAACTGTGGTACAGCTCTTCAAGGATGCTTGAAGAAAATGGGAAATTGCTTTATTCCCTTGCACCTTTACATACCTCAGGTGGAGATGGCTGGAAGTAGCGGAGAAGGTATACTGGAGTACCTAGAGAAGTACTGAAAATTAGTAGCAATAACATGATATTTCCTGGAAGCACTTTAAATTCAGTGCTGTTCCTGAGGCAATGTACCTGTGTAACACACTTTCCAGTGTGGGACAACACTTTCTGTACCTTAAGCTTTAGGTATCAATCAGGGCCAGCCTCACCTCCAAACATTTTTGAAAAAGTGACTGAAGAACAAAGAGGGAGAACTTACTTTCCATTCAACCATCAAGAAACACATCTTCACGGTCTGGGCTTACGGAAAGAAGCTCAAATTTAAACCAATTTGTACAATCTTCCTTATTATGGGTAAACAGTTTCTGGAAGATAAGAACACATTGCAGCTATATTTTGTAATACTATATGTTTGTATTTTACATTTTATTTTGAAAGGAAAATTTGTCAGAGAGCTAATCTGTAAATAGAGCAAATTGCTCTGGGATGTATTGTAATACACTAGTGGGTTGTTTTCAACACTTTGGATAAAATATTAATCTTTTCTGTCTTCCATATAGGATTTTAATTATTTTTGGATGCAACTATAAAGTAAATACTTAATATACTGTGTATGGAATCTTTCAGAAAACTATGGCCACTCCCAACTAATAAAGAATATATGCTCATGTCCTGAATTGGATATGAGGTCAGAAGATTGTTTTTAATTTTTAAAAATCTCTGCATACAAGGAGCAAAGAAATGAAAACATTAGTGGTTAAATGTAAAGGGCAATTTACATCAGCTATGTAACATCACATAATTGAAATTATAAACCAGTCGTCAAAACTTAAAGTATACTCTATCCTTATCAAGCTACACCTGCAGTTAATTCCATGTTTAATTCCTCTAATGTTAAATATTTTTCCTTGATACTATAACTATATTGATTCAAATTTTTTTGTAAACTATCAAGGTGTTTGGAGACAGTTTCTACTTTATTCTTTGATAAAAAAAGCTCAGAATATAAGGAAATAATCTGATTTTAAAAGCCACCACCATCCCTCCTCCCCCCCAAAAAAAACCCCAAACTCCAACACAGCCCACAAAGCCCACTTTAACTCTTTATTTCAAAATATTTAGTAGTTTTTCGTCAACAGGAAAGCATCAATGGAAGATTCGTCAAGGCTGGTAGTGCAGGGGAGAGGGTCTGTGGAGAGCCAAGCCAAGAGAGGGAGATTATAGAAAGGAGCAGGATAAAGCAAAAGTGACCATGCACAGGACAGGACATTAAGATGAAAGAGAAATATTGGAATTTTGCTGTAGGAAAGCTGCATGCTAGCATCACACCTGTTGAACGGTGTTTATCCCAGTGAAATTCTGCTGTTTAAAAGCTAAGGATCTATTTAATCTTGGTTTTTTTCTCTAGTCAATGGCAAGGAACAGACATCTCCAGGGAACAATCCCTACATTCAAGGACTGGAGGAATCGTTACTTGGAGGTGGTTGCCACTTTAGTGACTACATGGTGTCTGGAAAAGTGATTTGCATTAGACATCAAACGTTTAGTTAACTGAAATCAGGACAGTTGAATCCCAGTCTTCATGTAAATCATTGCTAGAATTCCATTACTTTACAAAACAAGGACAAATATTTCTATGAATGAAAAGCACTCATGTTCATCTAGCAATGGGATGAAAGAAGAGCTAAGTCCATAGTAGATACAGACACTACCATTCTATGCAAAATAATGTGTGAAGTAGTTTTGCTGCAGCCCTCTTAAATGTGGTGAGTCATACCAATTCTGAGCATTCAATTAGAAGTACATAATTTATTTTTCAGGAATTACTGATGACAGAAGAAAACATTCAATTCCATTGAATGTATCTTTCTATAGTACTACACTATCAACTTTGTTCTGCACAAAAATTATAGCAATATGATTTCTATGGCTACTAAATAGAGGAGAGTAAGTACTCAATTCTAAACATGTAGAATTAATGTGAGCAAATATTTTTATAGCCATACTTATTATTCCTCCAATACTTACCAGTGGCTGTTAGCATGGAGAAGCTTAGAAGTTTTGATAGCTTAAAATCCCCTACTTCTCTCTATTTATGGATTACATTGATGAAAGAATTAATTTATGATTGCAGGATATGCAAACATATCTACAGGTACCCTGATGTATTAATTCCATGCAGCTTGTTTAAACAAACAGCATAGGTACAACTCTCCACGAGGAACTGACGATAAAATTTGTTAGTTTTCTTGGGTACATAGGGTGATACAGATGAACCGTTTTTCCAAGTCTCTCTGAATGGCTCAATCATTTGAACTACTCTGTCCTCCAAGAATTGTTCATCCTGGTTATGCACCAACAAGGACAGAAAGTCCTGCTTGAAATTCATATATTTGAAGTGGGATTTAGTACACAAGTGTATTTTGACAAGCAAAATTCGTTTTCTCCACATACCTTAGCTTGCCACTTGAGTTCCTTAGAAAATGTCTTTCTAAGACCACCCTAAAGGAGTGAAGGGTCACAGGGTGAAGGTAGAAAGATCATCTTCTGAATACATCAGAAGACTCTGGTCCATACAACTGTTTTACTTTTCCTCATATAAACTGAAATTGCATAAAGGTTTATTTAGTCTTCCCAACAGCTGTTTGCATCTCCAAATTCTCAGTGTACACAATGCAAGTATGGCAAGCCTGTTCTTTTTGAGCAAGATACAGGGCACTCGCTGAAACATAAGCAAATGTAAGTACCACTAACCATGGAAGGTGCAAACTAGTCAAACTAGAGGACTGTGAATGGCCCCTTCCTGCAGGTGTTCAAGACCAGGCTGGATGGGGCCTTGAGAAGCCTGGTCAGTGGGAGGTATCCCTTCCCATGACAGACGGGTTGGAACCAGATGATCTTTAAGGTCCCTTCCAACCCAAACCATTCTATGATTCTACGATTCTATGATTCTATGATTCTATGATTCTATGATTCTATGATTCAAGAACTGTGGACATTTTGTAATTAGCTTTGGTATCTGAAAGAGTGGCTTATAACACATACAGTTGAAGGCAACTGCAGACTGAATATCCACTTATAATTCCTGTCCACATAATTTATTTAACAGCAAAATATGTTCTGGTAGTTTCACAGGTCATATAAAACAAAGTAATGAAGTAGACGCAACAAAAAAAATCATAAACCCAGTTAAGCTGACACACCGGCTACAAGAAAACTCTGATTCATTTGATACACAATTTTTATTTTGTGACTAAAGCAAGACTGAGACAGAGTAATAAATATGTACATTATTATAATAGTAGAAAAACTTTTCCACTTTTGTCACCAGCCTTTTTCGCTTTATTGCTTTGATTCTCTTCTGCTGCTAATATATTCTACTTTATCTCTTGTATCAGTTGGGCTCCAGTTCCCTGTTATAATGTGACTTGTTCCCAGACACCGTGCTGATAGATGCCCTAGAATTTCGAGAGTAAAACAGTAGATTTATGTCTTTGCAACATTCAGGGACTGTACGTGTTGCTGGGGCAAGGACAGCTTCCAGAGTAAATTTTATAGTGGAATATGACATCATGAACAGATCTGTATAAGTTTAAGTTGCTTGCTTTAGCTAGAAAGCAGGTGTAAGCTGCAGAAGGTGATAAATGCTTTCCATTCATCGACTCTAAGTTGTCTGCCCTTTGAGGCCACCAGGAAGCTAGTTCTGAAGACAGATGAACAGAACATTTTGCAATCTCATGAAATGATGAAGAGCTGCGTTTCTAGTCGCCATCTTGTGGTTTCCTGTACAATGGCAAGTAATTTGGGAAAATCTCTTAACAGCAGTTGTGATGTCGTGAGACTATTTTTATGGATTCCACCAAATGCAATAAACATTTATGCAAGAATTATACTGACTTCACAAGGTGGTGTATGTGTCACTAGACATGTAAGAATAGCATCTATTAACTGATCCTAAAACACATTTTTGAAACTATGTATTACACAGGTCTTGCTCTCACTAGTTGAGTATTTCTGTCCTTCCTCACTCTGTTAAGTACTTGGTAGCAATAACAAAATCATAGCATATTTACTACTATCTGAAAGAACGTACTTTTCTGACAAACTATACTTTAGTGATCACCCTGAAGTATTACATTGTTTACTATTTATTTTACTTCATTTTATGGAGGTCTCGTCTTTTGAGTGATTTGATTTTTCCAGGGGTTGACATGGTTGCTTAAGATTACTTCCCTTATATATGCATTTACTTGAGTGAATAATTGTGCATGTGTATTACAGCCATTCACCTTTCATCAGAAAGTGTCTTGGAAGCAGGAAGGATGCTTTCTGTTGGAGATAACCTTCTCTGTTTGTGTTGAATAGGACAGCCATATATCTAGACTTTAAGAACATAATGAAGCCAAAAGGCAACTGAAAATCCTCTTTTCTTATATGTAGGTTGTTAGGCTGATATATGCAATTAACAATCCAAAGCACAATCACCAGCTGAAATTTTTACTGGACTTTAAGTCTCTCAGGAAAGACTGAGATTGTAGTATTGAAGAGGGTTTGCTATCACTAGTCAGTAACTAGAGAAAGACACAGATGAGCAATAACTAGATTATTTAATTACAGTTAATATAAGAGTAATAGGCATTCTTCTAGTAGAGAGGTTGTGGGAAACTTGGAAGGTAGGCAAAGAGGTAGCCATAGAGGTTAGAGATTTGGAATAGACAGATGTAATAGGACTGTATAGAGTATTACTCCTTGAACCAGGAGAGTTTAGATAAGGTCTAACCACCTAACTAAACCTGCTTAAAGTGTCGTTTCTTCGTATGTTACCAGTTATGATTTTAGTCTGAAAAAAAGTTTTTGAGCATATAGTTCTGCCCCTAATTTGCATGCAAACTTCAAGGTTTTGGTACTCTTTTATGCAGTAAAGAGGTTTGTAAATGAACACAGTATTGGAGTGTGAGAAAAAGGGGAGTTTGATGGTGTTTTGAGGGAGATTTTGATTGCCTGTAAATAAACAAACATGACTGTTTATAGTCCAGGCATTCTTGCATATCATTACCACAAGACTTTATGTGCGTAAGCAGTGGAGGAAATAGGAAAAAACTACAAACGCATTATAGAGCTTTGTATGTGTTTCTTGACATCCTTTATCACAAATAGCAAGAAGCATTTGAAAACAGAAATATTTACAATGTAACATAGAAAATCAGTCTTTTCCTAAGCAGGCATTTTGAGTAGTGTCAGTATGCATCAGGATGTGGTGTGGTTTCAGTGGAATGAATGTATATTATTTAATAATTTTTATGCTTGCTCCTTTTAGATCCTAGCATAATTTTCCCTTGAAATAATTTTCAGCCATAATTTATTGAGAGTCCTAATAATCTTTTGCTCTTTCACACTGATTCTAACAAGGTTCTGACCTGAACCCTCATATGTTCCACATCATTTCCTTCTGGAGATTACCAGGCCAAGCCGAAGAGTAAATGAGTTGTAAGGTCAAGAGACTCTCACTGTGAGACAACTGCTGAATTCCTGGTAGATATGAGTGCATGTTTCTATTACACCTTAATCACTATTTGACAAATTCTAATCAGAGATTCATAAATTAATGTGACTTATTTTAATTAAGGCAATATGTTGCTTCACTACAAGAATATTAAAAGTATACACATTCTGAAAATAGTAAATATGCCTTAAAAGGATAGTAAAATGATGCAGCTTGAATCATGGGTGATTTTTAGAGAGGTAATCTCTCATTTAAGAGTGAGTACAAATCATCTCCTAATACTTATAGGAGAAGGAAAGTAGATTTGAAATTAATTTTTTTTTAATCTCTGTATACTTTTAAGCCATTAGAAATAAAATTACAAAAGGATAGATGAGACTTCACAAACTTTAGTATAAAATACATTTAAAAAGCAATGACTTCTGTTCTTTTTGCTCACATTATTTCATTCCTCACAGTTCAATGTAGTTTATGTGAATAGCTATGTTCTCTCCAGAATAATCTTGTTTGATGCTGAATAGTCTAGGAACCAAAGAAACCAACTCAGAACCCCTTACTATACATTCTTATCTCTGACATTTCTTCTAACCAGAATCAGTGATGCCACCTCTTTGGTAGCAGGATCAATCCTAAAAACAGTAGTACTGTTCTTGACTAACTAGGCTTCTTCAGGTTGGCTTGAAATGTTCTTTGTACATAAGGAAACATCCAGACCAAGACATTTTAACCTGCAGAGCTTCAGTGAGGCCGGATTAAGACACACAAAGTTCCACAGCAGTGAGGAGGAGAGGGACAAATCTAATACTTGTAGGCCACTCTAAATAATCAGTTATTCATTTATCATTCAGTTTCAGCATTGAAAACAGAAAAAGACACTGATTCCTGCCTCTGTATCATTAGGAGGAAAGTATAATCACTCTTTCATCACACTTACTATAGGAAATGCCCCTTGAAATATCTACACTTTAATTTTCAGGTCAAAGCTATGATTTGTATTAAGATTTCAGAGTTCGCTGAAGCCTTAATTGATTGAGTTTTGTAAATCTTATGATCAGGCAGGAAAATTTTTGCTTTTCCATCTTGTAGATACAGAATCTTGTAAAATACAGTCTTTACCCAAATTCATATGGCAGTGTGTAGGAATACAAGGAATACAGGGAACCTGTTGTC
Source organism: Cuculus canorus (assembly GCF_017976375.1). NCBI lineage: Eukaryota > Metazoa > Chordata > Aves > Cuculiformes > Cuculidae > Cuculus > Cuculus canorus. The sequence goes on along the minus strand of NC_071402.1, from coordinate 133,133,093 downwards.
CAGGAATACTTAATTTTCCTAGCAGGGTAAACACTACATTTTCTAGAGCTTAATGTAAAGCAGCCTCCTTCAGGAAAACTACTTGTTGTATAATAAATGGAGTTGATTTAAAGCACAGTAGAATTAAAAGACGTTATTCAGTTTATGATTGCACTTAGACAAATGGCTATAAATATTAATTTGTAATATATAATTCTGTTGACTTTAAATTAAGACAAACAAGGGATGTCTTCAATACTGTCATACTTCTTGAAAATCCAATGAGCTGGTGAAATAGTTCCACTGACAATACACACTATAATATCAATTTTCATTCAAGCTTGTTGTAATCCATGTTTGCTTTAAAGATTATAGACATAGTTGATGTAGGAATCAAAACCCAAGTATAGGTCAGATAATGATTTAAGTTACTAAACCTTTGTATCACTCTGTCTATCAAATCCTTTAGTAATATGTGAATTCAAACATCTATAGATTCTAGTACAGCATTTGAAAATTAATCCTTAAAACAGGTGAGCCTAAGACTGACTTTGATATAAATTTAGAAGCAGAGTTTGTGTGTAGATATGAATATGATTTTGGTGATTAAAATTCACAGGACATCCCACTGAAGACCAATCTGGAAACTGAGCATGTAGGGCATAGTTGGAGGAAGATAGTTACTGAAACAGAATACATTTTGAAAAATGACTAAAATATTCTGATGACATGAATGATAGAGGAAGAAGATATAGAAGAGAGAAATATGGTGTCCTAGCTACCCAAAACTGATAGGCAGATGAGTAATACAACAAAAAAATATATGGGCCCAGGATTTTTTTTAGGATTTGCAAATGAGGACCAGTGAATAGATATGCCCTATGATTGGTACTATCTAAAATAAAAGCTCCATTCACATTCTCACCCAGGACTCAAACCAAACTCAAAATACTGTATTCTGGTATCAAGAAAGGCCAGTCGAATCAATTAAATGGCAAAAAATCAAAGCATTTGTCCTAATTGTATGTGGCTGCTAGATATATTTTTTCCCGTATTCTACTTATACTATGTCATAAAAGTTCCTCAGCCAAATTGCAATTTTCATGTTATGAAATATTTCATATCTAGCACAGTACACAGTGAAATCGTAATGAGAAGAGTTCCACACTGCAGTGGTTGGGGAAGCACAGTATCTCACTGTTTGCTACTCTGGGATATGTTTACACTGTGTATGTAACTTAGATCAGAGCTTTAGGTGTTTCCCTACTGAAATGGTCTAGCAAGCACGGGTCTCCTTGAAACAGAGAACGCAGGGCGGAAATTAGTGACAGACATTTACAAAATGATAAACAAACACCTGATAAGTGGTATTAGTGCTCTGCTACAAAGTCTGCCATATTTGCTGTCTTAGGTTATTCAGATAGAAAACTGCTGAGAGATTCTGCCATCTGCAAAGGAGGAACTGTCATTCAGAGGAAGATGGAAAACAGATGAGAGTTTGAGAGGAGGATTTTAGGGTTACAGAACATTACATTGCTTTCTTAGGGAGTACTAATGATTCTGTGTTCAGCACTGTCAGCTCTTTCAAGTAATCAGTAAAGTGTCAAACCTCATTGCCTTGTGCATACCAAAAAAGACTAGATTTTGCCACACGATAACAATAAATACTTTAAAATGCTACAATACTGTACTTACATTTTACTACCTGATCAGTCAGAATAACTGCTTGTGATGAGGAAGTATGAGTGGTGGTGAGATACTAGAGAAATCCTGTTTTTCAAAGGTCAGTACAGGTGGTAACACTGTGGGATCCAAGGAAATGGGAAAGAGGACTAATCTTCATATTCTGAAATTGGGCTGACTTTTGTATGGCAGGGCTGGAATGGATTGGTCTAATGCTGAGGTGCTTACACTCTGTAGGTCTTAGGTAGACTATGCCTTCTTGGGCTGAATACAGAGGCCCCAGGGGAGAAGCACTTATGACTTCTTTTAGGTTTTTTTTTAATAATGCAAGCAGAAAGTTTAATAAGGACTGAACCTAGGCACTACATTTTTCTTCAATTTCCCCAGCTGTGAATCCTGCAGCCAGTAATATTGCGGAAGTCTCGTTGTGCGTCTAAAAATAATGTTAAAACAAAGTCAGCATTAGGTAACTGAATGTAGTCTGAGCCAGCCATTTCCCAGAGGTAGCTGGAAGCTGATACTGTGGTGGTTGCAGTATAAGATGCAATCACTTTTCCCTGTATAAGGTGCACAATAGAAACATCCTTAAATTCTTGAGTTACTTTTCCTTTTTCCAGATCATAGAGTGGTGCACTATGTCATGAATGATATAAATGCATAGACAGACTGAAATTGCATTGGCTTGCTTTTGCTGCTGTATTTCATACTGCTGCCTGAATTGCTTTCCACTGTCACTCCTGTCTTGGCTGTCTAGGTTTTTTTCTCCCTGGAAAATTTATGGTTTCTGTTCTTTTTGTCTCCATCTAATTGTATTAGCTTGAATTTTTTTTCTTTTCTTTTTTTTTTTTAATTCTCCCCCTCCTCCCGCTCTCTTGCACTGTGTCCTGTCCACATTTCTAAATCTTTTATTCTTTATTTTCCTAGCATCTTGTCCTTTCCAGTTCTTTCTTCTTGTTGTAGACTCATGTCTTTGTGGGAGACAGGTAGCAAATTCTTCTATAAAATCATTATGGGGGAATCAAAATTTTAAGGAATTAATTAATTAGCTTTTTAGAATTAATGGGACATGAAGCTTGCTGAGAGCAGATTATGGAAAAAAGACTGGGAGTGTACCATCCTGAGCTGCTTCAGTACTTCTTAAAATGTCAATTATAGAAAAATAGAACTGTTGGAATGAGCAAAACCTGGGAAGTGGAAGAAACTTGTTAATGTGATTTAGTGAGTAGAAGACCAAAGAATTTGAATACAGAGGATGGCCATGTATTTTAGTTTACTTTACTTCAACTAAATGCAAATATTTTCTTGAATTTGTATCTCAGACAGAAGACAATAAAGGATAAGTAATGAGTAAAGAATAAGCAGCTCACACAGGTGTTCAGAAAAATTATGTAGCCAAAATAGGGGGAAAAAGAATGATGAACAAAGGAGTTCATTCTTGAAATTAAGGGAATTAAGGCATAAATTGGAAATAGGTAAAACCTGAGGAATTCGTCACCCTGAAAACTGAAATAAAAGTAATAAGACAGCTTTCAGCTACATAAATGAAAAGATAAAAGGTGAGACCTGTGCAATATATTCCAAGTACCAGGGATACGTTCAAGGCCGAAGAAACTCTTTGACCCAGAAAGTAAATGGATGGTTTATTTACAGGTTTGACCTAGACAGTAATGTATATATGCATAGCTGTAGGTACTCATGGAAATGCACAATGAGTAATGAAAGCTGCCAAATCTGTTATAAGAACAGTATTTGGACTATTAACTTGTTAAAATTTAATGACTTTTTGAAAATACTAGAAGAAATGGGAAATTAATTTGCAAAGCTGGTAATAATGATTTCAGTTTATTTGTTAGTGGGGAAGTGGACTTCAGACATTGAAAGCTTCAAATAAAATACCAGCAATATCTACTTTTGAAAAAAGGAGTGTAGTGGGAGGTAGTCCAGGAAATACCTGCTCATTGCAGACTGAGAGCATTATGTAAAGGAAGCAGGTATAAGTGGAAAGTAAACTAAAATTTACAACAGCTTTACAAAAAGTAAGATAACTGATTTATCTGAAAAATGATAAATTCATGAACTTTGTGTGGCTGTATATAAGAAAAAGAATTTGAGACAATGGGATGCATGTAGTGTATTTTATGGTGAATAAAAAGCCGGCTACTTGTTGCTTTCTTTGTGTCCTGCTTCTTTTATAACCTCTGTTTAATATTTGTATTAATGACCTTGGTGACATAAAAAAGTAGAGGTGATACCAATCCAAGTTTTACCATCAGTTTGGGCAAAGACAAGATTATCATATGACATAACTTAAAGGGATGAAGAGATAGAAATGAGATAGCTCAGATCAAGTACAAGGTCATGTATACTGGAATGGTTGATATAATATTTGTTTTAAGCAAAAGCGGTTCATCAATTTACTGTGATGGAAGAAGAACGAACCTAAATTAACAGAATGATGGTTAAACATCAGCCATGGAAAAAGGTGGCAGTTTTGCAGTAGATAATGTGAGATATTTTCAGGAGAAATGTTATTCCAGACACTATATAGCTGCTTTACAAGGCTATTAGTAGAAGAACACTCAGAACACAGTAATACTGTGTTAAGCAATCTGTGTTTGGAATAAACTAACAAAATTTGCTGAGGCTGGAACAGAGGCAAATGAGGACTACTTGTATAACTAGAGGAAATGGAGGACTTATCATATATAAAGAGATTAAAGGGAATTGTTTTTTTTCAACCTAGCAAAATAAAAGTTGAGGATTGTATGACTATTTTTCCTAAGTACATTGTGGAAACAAATGCAAAGGCATAAATACCAAGGGATAGTACTTACAGAAAATTAAATGGATACAAATGTATAAATTTAAACTGGAAGTTAGAAATAGTTTTCTAACCAACGAAGGAAGATTTGGAAAGGCTTATACAGCAATGGAGGAATCTAAATTGCTTTCAAACGTGATGAAATTGGTGAGTTCATGGAGGGTAATTGTGATATGACAGAAATGATTTTGATACAAAACCCAAAGATTTTTTAGTGTGTTTTTTTTTATTAGTCTTACTTTACTGAAAATGCTTTTATACCACTCAATGTACTAGTTGTTTCAACAAAAAAAAACCCTACAGAATGCAGATAAATTCATGTGAAGCTATTTCTTGTTCCTGTTTCAAAGTTTTCTTAAAAAGTCATTCCATCATCAACAGCATTCTAATTAATAATTCCATTAAGATATGGATGTGTCTGAATATCTACATGCATTGTCCTTTTATTATTTCTAATGCCTTTGTTCCTTATTTACTCTTCTGCGTTGCTGCCAGTCCTCAGTTCTTAACTATTACAGGTATAACATCCTTCACTGGGAATCAGATATCTAAGTTAATAAAGCTTCAAAATTGAGAGTATTGCCTTTAGTGACAGAAAAAAAAAATATCAAAATTGAATATCCTGGTCTGGTACTTACTTGGGAGGGGAAACGGAAGGATTTTGGGAAATGTTCCGGTGATGCTAGATCATCATTTTGCATGACAGATTTTGATAGGGGTAAACAGAAAAACTTGAACAACCCAAATGAACACAGAAAAGTACCAATAACTATTCCAGTCCTAAACTGAACTGACAATTTATAAGTGCCAAAAATCCAAAGGAGCATTTTTACATCCACAACCTAAAAGAGATTAAAAAGTTAGCATTGTACGTAAGCTATGTAAGACAAAGATCATGCAATGAACAAGATACTTAGGCATACATATACCTTAGAGGGGATACGTTAGGAATGTCTAGGTTGTGGGTACAATTGGAGAATCATTTTGAGTCCTACACCTTGAGAGTTCCACAGCATTTTGACATATAACCACCAGGAGAAACACAAGAAATATGGGAGCAACATTCAGAAGCAACTTGGGGGTTATCGTATCCAAATTTCAAATTTTAGCATTTAAGGCCATCTAAGTCCCACTGCTGGAAATCAGACATTAGGTTATTTATATCTTGATTGTTTTTTAAAGGTTGCACTTTTTAACGTGATAGATATACTTCAACAGTATACAAATAAAAGGCTGCATAATTAAAAAGACAATGTATTTAGATATTCTGTTATGATGAATGTTTTTGAGGAAAAACAGAGAGGAAAGGAATCAGGTACATTACTTTACCTAAGAACAAAATTGTCCAAAACAACAAAAATAGTGATCTGTAAAACTACTGACAGAGCAATGCATTCTGATCAGAGGATTCATAAGGACATAACTGAAATCAAAGAGGTTCACCTTTGCTGAATGCATTCCAGGTCTGGGACCTTAATTTGTATCACTGTGTCTTGCTGTGATGTATTTGGAATGCAAAACCAATACAAGTTTAACACTTCTGTTTAAACATACAATTTTGACTGCACTTGCATAATCATGGTGAGTCCTTATTTACAATTCAGTGCATAGGGGAAAGGTTTGCCACAGTGTTTGAACATGACACTTTGGTACAATGCAGTTTTGAAGAAGAGACTTCTGTCGGACATGCTGATCAGTCATTTGCCCCATTAGAGCTGACAGTGCTAAACAAAAGGCTGTTAGACAAAACTTAATCATGACAAAACCCCTTACAATAATACCCAAGATTATATCCTGTCAACAAAGAAAACAGCCTCTAAGTAGAAAGTGGTAGATATCACAATATTGCCTATCGTACTTACACTGCACGTCAGTACAGTGCTTGCTGACAGAAGGATCCTGTCTTATTTTTGCTGATGCAAATGGAAGTTTTGTGAATGGTACCATAGTGACACTGAGATCTGCAGTATCACTGACAAAAACTATGTGGAAAAGCAGACAAGTTAATGTAGGCTTCTTTGTAGGGCCTTTGTGTTTTCTTATTCTGCCTCTTAGAGTATTTTCTTTCATCTTGTAGAAACAGTATAATTTTGCCATTACTTAATGGCAAATATGCTTCTGCATCCTTTGAAAGTGTAAGGATATTTGGAGAGAATGAACATATCTTAGAAGATATGATAATATGAGCTTTGGAAATCTGAAAGTATTAAGTGTAGTTGTGTTTCCAGCAAACTGTGTTGTCTTTAAATAATGTGACGCTTAGCAGTTTTGCTTTACAGGAGTCCATACGAGCATTTTATTTGGCTTTGATAACTTAGAATAATGTTTGCTAAATTAAATTTGAGTTTTCTGTTGCTTCAGTAAAATTCTGTAGGAACTCCTGGATTTCCCTTATTTTAACATGCTGTCCATGAAAAACTACAAATTTGATATGTTACAAATGCATCACAGTTTTTTTATCAGGCTGGAGGTTCATGAGCTCCGAAGAATGTTTAGTTTAAAAATAAGAGTTTTACATTTCACAAATAGACTAAAAGCTGAAAGACATTTTAATTTAACTTGCAGATGTTATACAGATATTTGCTGTGAGAAGGAAAGGTCAAGCTGGCAGAAAACATGGACATGAAATTATTTTGAGCTAAGATTAGAGTTATCACAGAATCACAGAATCACTAGGTTAGAAAAGACCTCCAGGATCATCGAGTCCAACCATTCCTATCAACCACTAAACCATGCCCTTGAGCATCTCATCCACTCACCTTTTAAATACCTCCAGGGATGGTAACTCAACCACCTCCCTGGGCAGCCTCTGTCAGTACTCAATGACCCTTTCTGTGAAAAAGTTTTTTCTGCTGTCCAGCCTAAACCTTCACTGGTGGAGCTTGAGGCCATTCCCCCTTGTCCTGTCCCCTGACACTTGGGAGAAGAGGCCAGCTCCCTCCTCTCGACAATCTCCTTTCAGGCAGTTGTAGAGAGCCATAAGGTCTCCCCTCAGCCTCCTCTTCTCAAGTCTAAACAACTCCAGTTCCCTCAGCCACTCCTTGTAGGACTTTTTCTCCAGCCCCTACACCAGCTTCATTGCTTTTCTCTGAACTCGCTCCAGAGCCTCAACATCCTTCTTGTAGCGAGGGGCCCAGATCTGAACATAGTATTTGAGGCGCGGTTGGAGGTGCTATTTTAAAGAATCAAGGTAAGCTTAGGGACAAACAGTCTTAGAAGGATAAATTAAATAATCACATATGAACTATCATAATGTAAATTAGACAAGACAAGATAGTTATATGCTTTGGACTCCTCTAATTAAGGAATTCTAGGTAACTTAGCCTACAGCATCATTGTCCTCATTAGTGTACTGTCACCATCATCATCATCTCCACCCTACCTAACATCAAAGCCTGAGGGATTTGCTGTCACACCATTGGGCATCTCATTTCCTTGATTCTTAGATTGCTTTGAGACACTGTGAATCTCAGCTGCTATTCCCCAAGGAGTCTATTTAAAAAGCAGAGCACAGGAGGGGAACTCTGTTGTTGGCAGCTCTCATGGCTTACACAGATGGTCTACTGCATTCAGAGCGTAGTGCATCTTTAAAAAGTTGGTTTCATTCCTAGATGCAGAAGATTAAAGTAAGAACGTGTCAATCACAGATGTGCAGATTATCATGTCTGACTGGCTTTTGTGTTCCCAGGTAGCAACTACTCAGGTATCCAAAATCCAAGCAAAACTAATTGGTCAAGGATCTATTTGCACCGTGACCACGCAGACCACAGAAGAAGAATTCTGATGAGTGAAGATCGGAGACACCCTTGCTTTGAAAAAGACATGCCAAACAGCCTGGGCCTGCAAGCAGCAATCCTGTGCTCAAGTTTCAGAGTTTTTTCACAGAGATGCGAAAGTGTGAAAACACACCTTGGCTGTGTAAACTTATTGGTTCTTCTGAGTACTGCCTTAGAGGTGCATTGCCTTGTGCCCTGGGCTGCATGTGCAGTATTGAGCTATTGCAAAGTTTTTTTATGATTCCAGCCATCCAGTGCTCCCATTGTTCAGAGACTGACCTGTGTTTATTGTTATCGATACCAAAACCAAATGCAAATACATATAAATGGCAAACCTGATGGTTTACACATTTTCAAATTGTCAGTTCTAATGAATTATTCTCATTTTTACCTGCAATAAGTTAAGAACATATCACCAGGATTTGAAATACAACCCTCATCCTGGATTTGGAGTAGCTAAACTGCCAGCAGTACTTTTTTTACTAAAACAACTTTACGTTGGGAAAAGGCTCATGCATTCAGTAAAATCAACACCAATGCATCAATTTCATTGCCCTTTTCCCAGAAAATAATGAAAATGTTTTGTTTTGATGTGGCTAGAGTAATTATACTGTTTTATTACATGGCACTTCTACTACAAATTCTTTTCTTATGTCAGCTATCGTATAACAGAAAATGAAAAGATGAACTTGAAAAGAACATTGGAGCCTTACTGAAGCAGAATTTCTTTGAAGTGAATATATTTTGGATTATTCATAGCAGGAGGAATTTGCCATTTTAGTCTATTTTATCCCAATTTGTGGAGACAAGCAGACCAAATTGTTTATGAGGAATTCTCTTTGACCTGCTCTGCTACTCAAGGAATAAATGAATGCTCTAAGGGAACAGTGACTGTGGAGGCAGTTCTTTCCCTCCTGTCTTTGTAATTTGTACTTAGCCATGTGTAACCACACACATTATGGGCAACATGTGATGCCAGCAAAAGCAGCTGCCTGATTCAGTGCTACCCACCGCAGAAACTGGGCCCTGGGTTATGATTTGTGGGACAACAGTCATCATAGTTAGGTAACTTCAGTGTTTCCTGTAACTTGGAGGGCATACATAGCATTTTTTAAGGCAAGAAGATGGGGAATATATGCCTCATTAATATCTACTTGGTAAATTCTCAAAATATTTATCCATATGCATATTTGATATATCTCATCCTGTTATCTTCAAAATACTTGTAGTTTGGATATAGCTCCAACTTCCCTCTGGCTTAATAAGGTAAAGCTATATTTCAAACCTACAGTGTCATCAGAGAGTTGTTTATTTCACTTCAAGTGACATAAAACCTCTCCACTGTCATCTGAGACGTAAAAAATGGCTGGAGTGCCATGTTTTAAAAAAAAAAAAGATGACAGAAACATTTTTTAACTTGGAAATGGGCATTCTGGATCCTGTTCCTTTAAATATGTGACTAATTTCTGTTTAACTCAGCAGTAATGGTCATTTTCTGCGAATTAAGGTGCAAGATGATGACACTTAAAGTTTGCATGTGGAATTGAATAACTTTTGTCTTACTGTTTCAGCCTTATTCATTGAAGCCGACAATTAGACCCACTGAGCCAAGCAGTACTGTTGCTTCTCTGCCTCCCAGGTGAGCTTCAGTGAATCTCCTGGGACAGGATACAGGGTTAAATCAGGCTCTTATTGTTCTTTCCTCTTCTTCAATTCCCTGGTTTGTGAGAGGACAGTGATAAGGCAGTATAAGAAGGCACAGAGAGCCTCCTGATACCATGCTGCTTTACAGCAGACTCGGGGAGACTGCAATCATCTGGATGTGATTCCCAGCAACCTAGGGAGTTGTATTTTCAGGGAATGGGGTTCTATTTCAGGTGATGAAAGCTCACCGGATCAGGGCTCAGACCCTGGTACAGCGCCTCGACAGATGCAGACACGCAAGTTGGCTGTACATATGCTGCTGAAGACCCTCTGATGTTGTTAATGGGGGAAGGTAGAAAGATCAGGAAGACATGGACATGGGTTAGGGTATCATTTTACACTTTCAAAAAGCATGTGAAAATAGATATCACAATTCATTATTATGGTATAATGAAAATTTTCTGTGTTCCAGTGACTTCAGATGGTCTACATCTTTCATGCATACAGTAGTGTAACAAGTGTTAGTACTTTCGGAAGAAAGGAATATATTTCTCTTTCACATGCTCCCTGAGTATTAGTAACCACCCATATGTGTTGTGTGTTGTTGATTTTTGTTCAATCTGTTCACCTCTGGAGACTTTAAAATCCTGTCCAAATGCTTCATAAATATTAACGATCTTCCTGGAGTTTGACTTTGGGATCCAGAAGATCACAAATTTTGTTGGAAAAAAAACCACAAGTCATTTTGAAAGAATTGTTTGAACAGCTGCCAGAGCTGTGGCACTCTGAAGCACTGCCACTGTGATGAAGCAGGACAAGCACCTGGGTCTCGTGGTTCTGCTTGTGTCCTTGCTGAGTGTGGTTCATGCCAACCAGAATGACCTGACACTGGAGCCTGTAGGAAAAGTTTTGTTTATAGCCTGGCTGAGAAGTAAATTGTACATATTAGGGGATGTTTACCAGTAAACCTTGTTCACTTACAAAGTGGATGAGTGCTTCCAATTTAAAAAAAAAAATGAGAGAAACATTGCAGCTTCTTGTTGCTCTCGTGATGTATACAACAAAACTGTTACTGATTTTAACAGGGAATTTAATTTGCATATGGCTTGTGATGGCCATCAAAGAAATTACAAAGCCCAAAAGAATTCACATTAGGCAGTTTTAGCATTGTCCATAAGGTAGATACTGGCCTTCAGCATTGCAATATTTTCCCACTTAATTCTGGAGGTTCTACGTCTGCCATTTTTAGAAACTTGCTTTTTAAAAGAAGCTTGAGAATTCATCTGCTGATTGTGTATTCATTCAGCTTTCTGCCTGTGAAAGTCTACTTGCCTTGAGAAAAGATATGTAATGGTTTTATAGGGGATATGAAATTTCTCTCATAAATGTGATATGATCTAATAATTAATGAATGCTGGAAGACGAGCTAGAAAGCTTAAAGTCTAACAACTTTTGTCTAAGTTATTCTATCTTCTCACTTTCCACTATCTCAGACTTTCAAGTAGGTCTAGGGTTTATAAGTAGGTAGATATTAAAAGTCCAGATCTCTTCATATTGAAGCCAAATTTCTCCCTTTGTGTGTCTCTACCCATATAACATAGCAACAAAATGAGGTGAATGTGGTGTAATTTATTTCCACTTCAATGTTCCTTAACAGAATAAGAATGGCATACAGTGTTATCAGTATTACTCCAGAATCTTACTATATATAAATTAAAGTTAGGCTAATAATGATAGTAATAGTAATATTTATATATTAATCTACATATTCTTTTATATATATTTTTTGCTGGCATATCTGGGGGAAGTGAGTTGCGGGTACTATGTAGGGTGCAACAATTTTTTTCCAAACATTGCAATTTTGCAACTTTCCATGACTTCCCAAAGATAAAATTTTCAGAAGTATGTTAGGATATTAGATAGGATTTTCAGTGTTTAAATTCATAAAAGGGAGATGCCTGACAAGATTTTAACATGTGTCATGGGGCTATCACACCTACTCACAACTGTATAGAGGACTGTGAATATTCGCATAACAAGGGGTATTTCATGTGCTTATATTCTTGAGAGACATATAGTTTTGCATTTTACTATAATTAATCTTTCTGTCTCACATGTGTCAGCTTCTTCTGTGCTACTACGTATTTTTGCCTCTGTTCTCTTTCTTGGAACATCTGGGTATTTTGTTGTTTTCCTTTTCCTTCCAAACCCTTTTTCAACTCTTCTTTCCTGTGTGGAAATAAAAAATCATGCTGCATCTGCTGAAGAGACAACATACAGTAAAACGATTCACTTAGGTAAAGGTCAGCAAAATTACCAATAGTAATATCCCTGGTCAAAAAAGAAAAAACAATATTCAGGAAGATTTGCAGTTGGCTACGTATCTTTGACTTTTCAAGACCACATATAACAGTGAATTTCTAACTCATTTATTGTATAATAGGGCAATAGTAGATACAAAATCATTAAAAGAATGCATAAAGAGGCTAAAGAAATAACTTCTTATTCCAGTAAACATATACAAGTAATTACCAATAAAACAGAGAAAAAAATGTGAAACTGATTTTGCAGCCTGATTTTGGTAAGGTGATATCATTAATTCAATTCTATGCACTAAGTTTAATTATTTTTCCCCTGAAAAGCTTGGAATACTTCCAAATATATGATTGTTTTTCTCCTTGGAAAACACTTTTCAAAACTTCATTTTTGTGTCAAAGCCAGGGTATATTTTTTTTTAAAGACAGAATAATAACTATAATTATAAAAAAGAATATTTACTGAAATTTTTAAAAGAAAATAACTAAGTACATAGATACTATAACTTTATTAGCAGTGGGTAATCAAATATATGGACATACTTAACAAATGAATGGTTTAGCATACAAATTTCTTGCTTAGTGGTTTTCTTTCAGGACTCAAAAAGAAACATTCAGGACCCATTTAGTTGTCTTCCTCTTGAGTCAGTGCTGGAAATGGAAAACACAAATGTAGCTCTTGAAATGAAAGCCACCGTTCAGATAAATTGAGAATAATTGGTTTTATTTTTAAAACACTGTGTAAAATTTGGTGTGGACATATTTATTCCAAATAAAGTGAACATAAACCTAAGATAAAAAAATGTGAAATGATAAATGCAGACTATATTTAGAATAATCCTAATGTAATTTTCAGTTGCTGAATTGATTTGATCTCCTTATCATGGGGAGAAATTGGACTCCTAGATATTATCAACAGCTTCTAACTCCAATCTGATTATTGCTATAATCCTGACAGTGATTGATTCTGAATAATTATCTCAGAAGCACAATTAGATTAAAAAACAATATTCCAGATTATAGAAGACTCCAGTCCATTCTTGTAATTAGTTGCATCTTAGAATGTATGATGCTATCACATTTGAATAATTTAGTGAATTATTTGCAAGCAGCACATTTAACTATACTTTAATGGGAAAACAGATAAACAAGAAGCCATAATATTTTAAGAAACATTACATTGTAAATTAGCAGCCTCATTGCAGTAAAGTTTACTTTGCCAATGTTTTCAGTTTGTCATGTAGCTTCTAAAATATTACTGAGTACTAAGTAAAAACCCAGTGCTATAATAATTGGTGATCGTGCATTCATAATGATGATTTATGATTACTGATGGGTCATTATTATCATAATTATAGGCTCTGAATTGATTTTTCGCAATTGGCATCTGAATATTTTTCAGCCATAGGCCTTTCTTTTGTGAGAAGAATTACTTGCAGACAATGGGCATAAAGAATGGACTCATGAGAATGAATCCAAACAAAAAACATATTTGAAGTTCTTAATCACTTATTACTTTCATTAATTCTGTTTATAGCAGTGATGGCCTGGACCAAAAAAGGATAAAGCTCATTGTGCTAAGCTCTTTAAAGCACTCTAAAGAATACATAGAATGAATATTCTCTGTTTAAACGACAACACTAACAGAACCCTAACAGAAAATAAAGAATTATAAGTCTTACGTATTGTAATTTATGGAAATGTATGATGTTGCTCTTTTTATTTCCGATTTCCTTTCTTCCTTTTTCTCAATAAGACTAATTGAAGTCTAAGTGGAGTAAAAAAAATCCATAGTGCAGACCCATTTTGAATATCGTGATTCCAGTGGCTTCCTTGGAGTCAAAGGTGAAGTGTTCTGGGCCATCTGTTTGCATCAGGTACCTTGGGATTTGAAAATAGATATTTTGTTCACCAGGTAAATGTTTTGGGGCTAGTGTGATAGTTTTGACAGACACAACAAGAAAAATTGCTTCAGGGTTGTTTCCAGCCAGATCCAGACAGATGTTGAGTCAGAAAGGAAAGAAGGACTTTAGGTCAGTGGTGAAAGAAGGACAGACAATCAGTCACTGCATCACATATGGAAAACTCTTGCAATTCTCAATATCTTAGGCTTTGATCCCTGGTAGACTTCAGCCTCTCATACTTTTGTCTTCATATAAAGCTCAAGTACGTGTTGTAAAGGAGGGTGATAAAAGGTGAGAAATAGTTGTTGAGAAAAGTGTTAATCAAGTTAGAAGGAAGAGAAGTAGGACAAGGATAAAGGAATTGAAAAAACAGACCGAATTAAAAGCCTAAATAACAGACTAAAACTTATGACCTTTTAGTTTTCATGCAGGTGTTTTTATGAAAGCATCTCTTAAAATGTCTATGACTTACGACAAATGTTATTTTAAAGTATTAAATATACATCCAGTAATCTTGAGTATGCGACAGTATCAGGAATTAACCGCAAATAGAGGAGCACTGAAGTGAGCTCTTGTACGAAAGCACTGGCAACAAAAATTAATATTATTAACTATTAATTTTAGTTTGTTACAAATCAACTTTTGCTTTGATAGTCAAGCTTAGCACAAAATTTAAAAGAACAAAAGATATGATCTCTCCTAACAGTACAAGATTAGTGATCATTCCATTTGCATACATGCGGTTCAAGGACAGTGCATTGTTTTGCTAATGTGATTTAAAAATGTATTCACTGTTCTTTCTATCATAGGTAAACAAACAATGTAATGGCAACACATAATAGATGATGAAAACAGTACTCTATTATAAAGCATGGGTGGAAATAGGCACTTTTCTCTGATTTTCCCACAGGGATTACATATACATCGGCCTTTAATAAAGATGCTGATCTTTTCTTGTTTCTTGAAAATTCTTTGGAGTAGAAATCCACTGATGTATTTAGGATAGACACATGAAAGCAGTAGATATGGTTGCTAGAATAACTTTGTCATGAAATACCGGATTTATATTTCCAGAATATGAGTATTTGTGCATTTCAGCCTTCCCTTCCATTTTCACTATGCACTAAAAAATTATATTTCTAAATATAGCAACATATTTTGTTCTTCTATAGCACTTCAAAATGAACAAGTAGAGCTCTCATAGTAAACACATTGACTTAGACCTGGTATTCTGAATGCAAAAAAAAGATTACCATGGGTCATAGATTGAACTAGTGTAACTTCTCTTAGCTTCCTTGCCAGTGTTAAATGACAAAATCCAGGACATGAAAGTTTGTATTTTTTTAATCACTTCCATTCTGATGACCTTGGATATTTATAAAGTTGTATTACTCCTTTCACTGTCACATTAGTTTTGATCAACAGTGTCAAACATTGCTCATTTTGATTATAACTTCATCAAGAACAATTTTTATATTAATAATATTGTTTAGATAAAAGAGTAGAAGGGTGAGATAATAACAACCCTGAGAATAGCTGAACTTTAAGGCTTTAGTCTAAAAGGATATTTCTAGTTGAAATTTTGCACCTAATTCATTGCTCCAGTTCTTAACACTGGTCGGTTACGTCAGGCTACACTTAAGCACTACTGGCAGCTAAACAGAGTTTGTTGCAGATGATGTTTTTATATAGAGTTATTCAAGCCTTTAGCAGAAACTTACAAACAGTAACTGAGGAGAGACTAAGATCAGCCATGTCTGCCATTCTAAGGTTTTTGAGGTGTTCTGCTGATTGCTATGGACTTTCAATCTAATTGAACTACTTACCTTATTTCAGAAAAATACCAGATTTATAGAGTAAAAGAAAGAGTTGGGGCTGTGCCTTAGAAACCATTGTCTAGAGTGTGTTGTATATATAATTATACAACACAACCCATGTCTGCTAGAGCATGATTCACAGTTTACTTTGGGACTGTAGCAGAGTTGTTTAACCTTTTTACACTGAGAAGCACATAGGAAAAGTCTAGGCTGGTGGCCTTCCAGTCTTGTAATGGCAAGCATGATTTGTTTTTATACTTTCAATAGAGTTTGATCCAGTTTTGATCTCACCTGTAGATGTGAGCTCCAGTGGCTGTAGATGCAGAACTGATCACAACTATCCTTGCTTTTGAATGAACTATCTAGTAATTACAGAGTCTATTGAGCGTGTTTATCATCTAGCGATGCAGAGGCTGGGACATGTGGCTCAAATAGGCAATGCCTGAATGTTCAAGATATATGCTGAACTAGAATGCAGAAAGAGCCTGGTTGTCCTTGATACTAAGGACACCCTAAAACCTCTGTATTATTTACAAACTGAAAACATTTTTTGTCTGCAGACAGACAGTGATGTGATAGATGTGTTGAGACAAAAGATCTTTGCCATGCTTTGATCTGAAAGGTTACCTGTTCACCTAGTGTAGCCTATATTAAAACCATACCTATAAAGATATTTTCTTCCTCAGTTTTGAAGCTGATGTAGAAGAATCACTTAGGTGAAAATCTCAGTTACCTGTGAACTGGTTTGCTTCTCTGAATCCTTTCAAGGTTACCCTGAGTGCCGAACTATTGTTTGGGGTGACATTCTCATGCACTAAGTTTCATATTTCTGCCCTGTGCCTTTGGCCTTGATACGACCATTTTAACTTTTGGCCTGCGTTCAGCAGTGAGTAAATGCACAACCTCATCACTGAGTGGGTGATGAAAGGCTGAGTATATACAAAAAACGTTTTCCTTTGCCATCTGCACGTGACAGCATCAACAGCTAAGATGGCATACATGGTGTATCCCACTTACTGGTAACGCTGGCCACCAGCAAAGTACAGCTAGTTCTCTGGAGGAAAGGGATTGACAGGGAATGATTTATACCACAGAGATGTATTTGTGCCAAAATGATGCTCAGTGCGGCTTCTGAGGTGAGATGCCTCTATTGTAATTTTCTTAGCTGCATGCATCATCACTAGCTCAAGGCTGTTTCTGGAAGTACAGACCAATCCCTTTCCATTTGTTTCTCATGAGCAGGGCTCAGCAGCAGCAAGTACCTTTATCCAAGGAAGAATGCCATCTCGTTCCCTCCAGAAGTGAATGACAGCTAGCAGTTAGACTGCATATTTTCAGGAGAGAAAGACTTTCACAACTCTAAGCTGCTTTTAAAAAAATCCTGTTCTTTTAGTATATGATTATATCAGACTTCCCTTTTTTTTAAGAGCATAGTACTCTATATAAGTCTTATTTCCTATATTTACTTGCTTGTGTTCTTTCTTATAGGAAGGTTTCATTCATCATAAGCAAATAAACAAATCCTCTAACAGATAAAACTTCTCCTATTGTCCTGAAAGACTTTGAAATGGTTAGTCTTCCACTCATTCTCAAATTTGCTGTTCCCAGGTAAAAATTCAAGCCTGCTTATCATGTTTATTTTTAGTGAATATCAAACTAAATACCTGTAACAAGTGCCAAATTGTCTATTTGTTTCTGTTGTTGAGTGCATAGAAACAGCACTGAGAAAACTCCTTCAATACTAAACCAGTACATTTTGCTTTCTCCAAAGGACAAAGAGACATGATTTTCTTATATGGATTACTTTTTCCCATCTCTTACTCCTAAAAACACATACTGTTTGACCATCAATGCCACTAATAACTCTGCCTAAATCTCTTTGTAAGTAAATCTCTATCCCTTTATAAAATAGTTCTCTTATCTTTGTTAGCTCATCTTCATTATAACTAAACCTAATTCAATCTCTTCTAAAGGATTTATTTTCTACCGGTATTAAGGGAATGACATTTGAAATATTTTCTTTGGAAAACAAAAAATCTGTAAAATCTAAATATGTAAATCAGGTTAACATTTGTTTCTGTGCTATCATTTTAACAAATGTAGAATGCAGACACACAGCACTTTCCTCCATTTTCAAAACCAGTCATATAAGAGAGAGCTGAAGAAAAAAGAGCCCTCTACATGCATCACAATTCTTTTCTTGCTGCAGCAATTTCTGATATGCTTAGGTGATACATCCATCCTCATTAGATAATGTTCTTTATGGGCAGACTATTTTGAACAATCAACTATACTAGACCTTATACAGGATAAAAAATAACATATCTTTATTCCTCTACACCCTTCTCTATGGTTTTTTGTCTCATCTTCCAATTACAATCTTTTTCAAATCATTAGAGACTTCATATTTAGTCCTGTGTGTTCATATATGCCAGAAAATTACATTTTATATGCATAAAATAGTTATGATACGTATAAGAGAGTAAAGTACAGATAAATATTATCTTATTAATGTAAGATACAGACAGTAAAATATGTTCTTGTCTACATAAGCCAGGTGCCCAACCAAATGTCTTTTACACAATGATATCTAAAGTCATTGGCTGAGGTACTTAATGACTTCTTTACTTCAATCTGTAGTAGTACCGTAAAATTTTCTCTGGTTACTCAGCCTTGTGAGCCAGAAGACAGGAAGGGGGAGTGGAACAAAGCTCCACTGATCCAAGATGAAATGATTAGAGACCTGCTTGGCAAATTAGGCATCCACAAGTCTGTGGGGGCAGATGGAATCCTCCTAAAGATAATAAGGGAGCTGGTGGATGTGCTAACCAAATCTTTTTCCATCATTTACCAGCAGTCCTGGCTGACTGGAGAAGTTCCACTTTACCGGAGGTTGCAAATGTTACACCCATTTACAAGAAGCGTTGTAAGGAGGATCTAGAGGACTCTAGGCACTCTGACCTTGGTGCCAGGGAAGGTTATGGAGCAGGTCATCTTGAGTACTATAACGCAGCACACACAAGATAAACAAATGAGTCACCATCCCCAGAGGTATAGAAAAGGCAGATAGATGAAGTGCTCAGGGATATGGTTTAACAGTGGACGGGAGCAGTTGGACTCAATTATCTCAAAGGTCTTTTCCAAACAACCAATTCTATGATTCTGTGATTCTATAAAATGCCATTAACTAACACTTGGTCATTGACAGGACAAGTTGTTTGTAGTCCCACACAAGTTTCATCCAGAAAATTTGGATTAAAAAAATGAACAAATGAAAATACCATCACTAAGTTAGTGTTAAATATCTTACAATTTGCATCTGCCCTTGTGAAAAACGCTCATGTTGATCAGCTTCATATTTCTGTGGACCAGATGACATCAAGTAATTTGAAAGGAACATATTCTACTAGTAAATGAGAAGTTAAGAATTGCTCTTGTATCTGTACATTCTCTTTCATTGTAAAGCTCTCACAAGACACTGTCCTGCTCCACTTTCTCTTTCTTCACCCAAGCCATGACACAGATATGAAAGAGGAAGGTGTATGGGAAAGCATGAGAGAATGGATTTATGCAGTTCTGTGTCTATTATACAACTGACACAGTGGAATTTAACTCCATCATTACTTTATTACCACTGATATAGTAATATAAATAGTTAGGTCAAATAGATAACTTATATCCACACTTGGACCTGCAGCTGTCATTTTCTCTGTAACTGTTCTTCCCTAGTCCTTCCTTGAGGAATGCATGCAAATCAGTGAAAACTGAGTCTGACTTGTTAATAGCAAGAATGATTTTATGCATATCAGCTTGTGGTGCCTCTCTGAGGAAGGTGCATTGTCCTGTTTCTAGTCATACTGAATACTTAGATTTTCATGTGAACCGAAATTCCATAAACTAAATTATTTTATATTATCTATTACAACAGATTTGGGTAAGGCATGTGAAAATTCATAGTGCATTGCTGCTCTTCTGTAAGTAATGATGTTGGCCATGTTCCAGCCTTTAATGTTTTCTCTTGGGCTTAATAAACTCATAAAAATATCCACTAAATTACTGTAATTTGTTTTCTAACTCTTTTCAGTGATCTTAAACTTGAATGTATACACTCTGATCTTAGAGTGTTAACATTGTGCAAATTTCAAACCCTTTAATAATCATTAACTCTGTAATCAAGATACTTTCTAATTTCTTTTCTTTTGTCCTGGTAAATCTAATTTCTGATGTAGGCAAATGTTCATTGATTTCATTTGTACAGGCTGTGCTTAAATAATTGTTTAACTTGCTTTCTATTTTCTTATCCTGTGTTTCTCTAATTCTGTGCTAATCACTTTTCTGAAGGTGACTTTTTCTCCTTTACCAGTTAGCAAAAGTGGACAGGATATTCTTAATTCTTTATGTGATAAAGCCTTCACAGAAACGTCCTTTATTATACCTCCTTTTATATGAGGTCTCTTTATTTTTATGTGCAACTTTCTCTTCCAATGCAATTGTTTGAAATTACCCCACTGAGAAATTCAGATATAAATATTAATCATATGTTTTTCAAGACAGGAGAAGCAGGAATTGAAATCATGGTTAGAAATGTTTCAGAAATATCCATAGTGAAGAGTGTGCAAAAAAGTTTTATAGCCTCCTACATCATTTCTGGATTCTGTGTTAGTCTTTGCCAGTACCTTAACATTTGTTGATAGTTTCTTTTAACTTCATGTTGGATGGCTCTGCAGAATTAAACACGAAAATCTACAATGCCCTACTGCATTTATTTTATAGCATTCAGTCATTTTCTCTCTGTTGCTATATTTTCAGTTTTTCACATTTCAGAGTTTTCAGTATCAGTGCTAAATAAGCTTAATCTAGAAACCTTGAAGGTCAAAGCTGACTCCAGGTTCCAATAGACACCTCCTATGGTTGGGCAACAACTGTGGTATTTGACATCAAAGAAAAGTGGCAGAGAATATGGATTAGTGGAATAACAGCATTATGGATGAGATTAGTGTGAAGCAGTTAATAATGGAACGGTTAACACCACTGATGTTTATATTATCACCTCCAAGTTTCAGTGTTGACTCTTTCTTAAAATGAATGGGATGTTTCATATTACTCAGAAGTGTTTTGTTATTCTACTTGGTCAGTTTTTACATTTTGTTCTTGTTTGAAAAGATATCTTTCCATTCATAAAGGACTTTACTTTTAAACAGAAATATGAACAAAAAACCCCCTCCCTCAACTGAGCTTTGGTTTATAGTGTCATAATTCCAGATTAACTTTGTTATGGACTTGATGGTCATCACGAGATAGAAAGTCTATTTTTCCTTTATCTTTACTTTTACTTTTTACCATTCGTCTAAAACAAGTGTTCAGATTTTTTCCTTTATAAATAGTTTTGAGAGTGATTTTATCACAGAAATTCCTATTATAATGAACTCTACTACATCTTTGTTACATCTCCTCTGGAAAGTCTAATAAACTAATGAGTTTTTTCATAAACATGTCTTGGTGAAACTTGAGATAAACACCAAGGAGCAGAATTTCTGTTGTCCTTCCCCAGGCTTCTGTGTTTTATATCTTAGTAAACTCAGCATCCAGGAAGCACTATCAGTTTTCCATTCTGCCCCATTACAGACACCTGCCTGACACAATTATTACATGTGTTATTTCTTAAAGATTCTTTTCATGTATGTGTTCTTCATTAGGTGACAAGATTTCACGTCACAATGTACATGGAGAAGTAGGATCACAGATTGAGACTGGTAAGACACAGATCAAATACAGAGCACTGGAAATTGTCGAATAAAAAATAAATATCTAAGTACAAAAGATGAAAAAAATATTTACTAGGTCAGCATCCCTTTCTTCTGATGATAGGAGTTCTGGAAATATTATTTCCTTTTGATCCTTCAAGAATGATAATCTCTTTATAATAGTGTAAAACGAGTAGGATACATACAGAAGATATCTTTTACTCTGAATTGTTTCTTAGATGAGAAGGAGTCTGCCTGCAGAACATATTGGGAAGTAAGGGTCTAATGCCATTAATGTAATGAACTCTACCAGATTTGAACTTGGTTAAAACTGGTCCCATTTGATATTTCTTGTAAACAATTAGGGTCAGGATAGACTTCTAATGAATACATTCCTTTGCCATTAGTAATATGTCATGCTTACTTGACTTTTTTTTGCTAGTGAAATGTCAAAAAAGGTCTGTTTCTGGAGTAAGGATCTCTATATTTGATAAAGGAAAAGTACCTTATGGAAATCTTTCAGTGAGCCATAAGACAAACTTCTCAGTATGCTGTATATTTTGTCCCATTATTTCCCTGATTGCTATGACATCCAGCATGCAAGACTGGGGTGGTATTACAGCCTTCGGTGCCTGAGTGCCTACAGAACAAGACCCCAAGACCTGGTGAATGAAGGAGTGGGAATTTTGGGCAGTCGGAGGCAGGGATGGTTAGGGTTCCTAGGCTCCCTGTCTTCTCCTTTGTAGTCACTGAGTCTCAGAGAGATATGTTTTGAATTGCTGCACAGCAGCTTGTCCTATCATTGAGGACCTAGCAGGCTTTTCTGAGTGAGAGAACTGTGAGATCCTGCTAGGTCCTGTGGCTCCCCGGTGGAGGATTCCCACAACACTGGCAGATTATTTTAACTTCTCCTGGGGAGTCACATACCGTGGTGAACTCAATGGCCCTGGATTTTTGTTTTGAGGAAAAAAATAAAGCAAAATTAATTTCTCTGAATAATAAAAATGAATATATTATTTTGTATAGAAAATCATGAAACTAAGTTTTCACCTCAGTTGATGTGAAAATTTATTTGAAAATTTGGGACTTTTTCTGGAATGAAAATACAGTATTTTGATCAACTCTGTCCACAACTGTACTATTTTGTTTATAACTTCACACTGCCCCAAGTCATATACTGCTATTACTGAAGCAATTGATGAAACATCTCATTGTGCAAATAACTCCGCAGAGCACTTTAGTAGACTTATGTGAACTACAGCCTGTTTTCCTACTCCCTCTTGTAGGTGCCCTTGGACATTTTGGGTCATTGTAGGGGAAGAATGTCTGAGTATTTACTGCAAGTATACTGCTCCCAGCACTTTACCTTTAGTTTGAACCACACGAGGTAACCTTGCTACAGCTTCTTGATGTCTTGGTGAATCAATGCAGCTTTTCATCTCTCCTACCATGACGGTCACTAATAAAATCCAAATAAAAGAGTTCTGTGCTGCATAAGGAGTACATACTCATCAAAGAAAAAAGATTTTATAATATCTTGAGGGACTGACACTGCTTCCTTTCCTGGTGGCTCCTCAACTTCATACAAGATGGAGTGGTTCATGCTTTATATGTAGGTGAAACATAACCATGTGAAACCTTACTGAAGCTCTGTAAGATCAGAACTGAGAATGAAAAGATGTATCCCACTAAAAGTGCAGTGAAAAAAACGACAAGAAATAGCAATTAAAAGGAGGATTTTTATATGACTTTAGGGTTAACATTTCTCCTATTGTAAGGAAAAGAAGGCACTTTGGAGAATTTGATTTTTTATTTTTATTGGCAGAAGATTATTTGTTTTTTTTTTTTTGTTCTAGACACTGGTTCACATGGCTCCAAACTGAAAAAAAGACCTGAAGTAAGTTGAGTCTTGGTGTCTCAGAACTAGTATCGACTAAGCTCAATGTGGTTGGCATGTCTAACATCGTGGATTAACAGAACCTTTGCAGTCAAGATTCACTGCACATCCAATGCAGACTGTTATGACTATACAGCTGACATACCATGAAAGTAATTTTAAGCCTCTGCTCATATATGGTAGTCTTCTATGTTGTTTACTCCCTAAAGCTGGCTGGGAAGCCCAGACTATCCCAGGACTGCTAAAAAGATAGTAATTACTACTTATGCATTATTGTTAAATAGTCATTACTTAATGCTATAATATACCAAATAGACGTCATAAAAACTGTCCATGAAAGAGTTAAAAACAAAGCAGTAGCATTCAGGAGCTATTAGATACTAGAGTTTTACATTTAGGATACTCAAAAGAAATGGGAAATGTTCTGGTTTGCTTTGTTTTCTGGTAGTGAAATATTTGATTTGTGCTATTGTGTTTTGGGTGGGTAGTGAAGACATTTCCTGAGCAGGAATTACTTCCACTTTATTGTTGCCAGTTCAATTAAACCTAAGTTGAATTGAGCTGTCAGTAAAATGGGCTGCTATTTTTTTTAATTCACCTCTGGACTGTTAAATGACACTGTTTCAAACACAATATGCTCTGGCTGCTGTTGGGTGTTCATAGCAAAGATATGTAAACAAAATGGACCAAGGTTGTCCCTGGCATAATTTACGGGAATTTAGCAGTGTGACACCTGGGGTGAATTTGGCTCAGTGTTTTGGCATTAGCAGTAAGGGTCACTCCTGCAGTTTGCCCTTACTATAGAAAGTGTGATCAAAAAGTTTTCCATTTTATTTCTCTTTTGATGGTCACATTAAATCTTATTACGCTGTTGGTACTTACCTCACTGGAGTGTCTGTGGGTTTTCTTTATAGGTAAAGCTTTCACCCCTGGACATCCATAAATTACTCTACTCACCACGCTTTCTTCTGCAGCCACTGAGTTAGGTTTCACAGCTAAGACAAGTGTTAGTTTCCATGTTCTGCAAATGGATTTCTGCTTCGTTTTGTCCACTTTAGAGCAATTGCATGTTAAGAAGGGCTTTCTACCCCTGGATCCTCCATTCCAATCAGCTGCATCTGCATGTTCTCCCCTGCACCATGCCTTTGATAGGACACTTATACAATTTTTCTGATTTAAGTGGATTCACTACTGAAGATACAGAGCTCTTGAAAGTAGTGGCTGCTGCTGAAGATTCTCTTTTAGAAGATTTCTGAAACAGATGCCACAATAAAAAGACAAAAACTGCAAAGTGCATATTTCTTCAATAAAAGGCTTAGTATTTATATACTTGGGGAAGTTATGACTCAGTTGTGCATTATTCAGGACTTCATTTGTGTAAGTTTCTTTCTGATTAGTTATTGATTATAATCAGAACTCTTGGAGCTAAATGTGCAATAGAGCTAATAAGCAGATCTTCTGCAGATGAAGAGGATCCTTAAATATAGTTTTGATTTTATAGTTTTGACTCTACACTTTATTGAACTTTGTTGCAAATCGCAAATTGCAGCAGGTTATTGAAACTACAGCAGTAGGAAAAGATGTGTAGTATGCTTGTAAGGAAAAGAAGAGTGTCTCAAAAAAAAGGTTTTGTTTTTCAGATTCTGAAGTCAAAGCAATACAATGAATTTGAACATATTCCAGAGTATCTAACTCAGTCTGATGCAGGCTGGTTAAATCTTACACATTGACTGTAAGACTCTGACAGTTGGTAACTCCCTCATCAGCTCTCATAGGTCAGATAGGGCACTCACAGATGAGATTCATTTGAATGAATTGGAAGATGGGAAGTGAAACAGTCAAAATTACAGCATAGTACAAAACAAGAAATAGTGAATTTGCCAATGTACATGAAATTATTTCAGAGAGAAACCCTGAAACTCCTTGAAAATGATGCATTCATTGATGACCTCTGTCCAAACATTTTAGCTTGTAATGAAAAAAAAAAAATCAGTGTTTAAATATAGGTCAAAATTTTAAAATAAAATAAAAAAATGTGTACATTTGCCTTGTTAATACAAAAAGCTCTAATACTGTGACAAAAGCATATGAAGCTCTAATACAAACTCCACTAAGACTTCCACGATGAAAGATCTTCAGCTGACATTTTTTTACCACTTGATTCATTCCTGTTATTTGATCCAAGATTCATGGCACGTCTTCCCTGCATTTTAGTTATGAAATTGTTTGATGACAATCATAAACCCCTGCCTATTAGATATAGTATCTGCAAAACCTTTTAAAATTAACTCTTGAACACACAAGAGCAGAAGAATTTTATAAGGCAGACAAATTAATGATTTTATTTTCTAAAACACCTGAAATGTCAGAACAATAAAGGCTTTCACTCTCCTGGTCAACAGAAAGGGAGACATGGTGCAAATTTATATAAAAAATCGCCGATAAATTAGATTAATACGTCACAGTGTCAGATTATGGAAGAATTGGATTCTCCCTAGGCTGAGGATCTGGCTTCTTTTATCCATTCTTCTCTGCAGAATTCATAAGACACTAACGAGTCACCCCAGATGACAAGTCCCAGACTAGATGATCATTCCACATTCTCATTCTGGAAAGTGCCTGCCTCAGACTGCCCATGCAATTAAAATAAATGAGAGCTTTGGGATTTTCACTGTTATTACACTATCTGGACTCTTCTATTTTGTATGAGGAGGAGAAATCATGAATGCAGAGAAAAAAGTTTTCTAAATGCTTCAATTTAATTTCAATCTGTATTTTATATGGGCCCATTTATTTGATTTTAAAAGGGTCTCATTAACTGATTTGAAGCTGGGTTAGAGCTTTAGAGTTTCTTTTCACTTTCTGATGGCTTAATATCTCATTTAATCATGTCACACTTTAATTCTAGCAGAAGTAAACCTAGACAACAATAATAAGTATAATAACTGTTGAGATATATGAAGTGAGATACATACCCTTTAAATCCATGTATTTACCGATTAGGATTCTTACCACTATTTTCTATGACAAAGCAAAAAGTCTTTTGCATGATTATAATAATTAAAACTGTTACACTCTCTAGAGTTAACTCCACTTACACATTGACACTTTAATGACCTTTCCCTACTGTCTTTGGGCAGGTTCTTAGTTTCAGAAGGAATGATTTGTAGGCCGATTATATCTATCTCTAACAGAACATATTATGTATTTTCTGTGCTTTCATTTAAATTGAAGGATTTTCAGTACAAACACAAGGGCTGCCAAAGTATGACTGGACAGTCATGTAGTATCTGGGACTGACATCAGACCATCAGACTATCCTTATTAAAGCCATCAATACAAGGGATGTGGTTATTATTCTCTCACTTTGTGTATGTGTATACTATACACTAGAGTGGGTGGATATTTTCCTATATGTGCTTAAAATTTTAAGACTCCAGGGCTATAAACCCCTAGTCCTAGAAAATAATATTTTAAAAATAATTTTATCCTTTGGAATGAATTTTTTTAATCTCTATTCAAAATGGATTGAAATAGAGAAAAGTCTGGACATCTGGAGATATAAAAATGTATGTACTGTGTGTGAAGTGAAACACGGTATTATCCAAAATACTCTCTAAATGTTACTAGATTTCTAATCTATTCTAACAGTCTTGTGTCAAAAATAAAGCCAAACCCCAAACCTAAACCCAACCCCCAAAACCCCAAGCCCACAAACACCTGAAGAATTTCCAGACGACATAGCTGTAGATCTGTGCTCAAAAAACATTTTGTGGTGTTGAGGATGGTAGGTATAATGATATAACAGAGTGTGAGCTTAAGAGAGCTACCAGTGATTTTGACTGTTTATCACCTGGGACTTATGAATAATATTTCCTTATACAGTAAATAGAAAGAAACAGGTACTACAGTATGATAATAGGTTCATATTATCTATGAATATTATACAAGAGTACATTTATGGTAACCCATACATTTTTCTATTAACTGGCACTCATGACTAAGAGAGAAACTGGACCTTTCATCCCGCTTTTAAACTAACAAATCTTCCCTAGTTTATGTAGGTATAGCCAATTCTCCTCACACTGAGTAGTAGAAAGTTGTATTACAGGAAAAATGATATTTTAAAGGGAGCCAGTGTGTGGAATGTTGTGGGTAAGTACATGAGGCCATGGTGAACATCTATGGTAAAAAGTTCTTTGGGCTCAGCTGTGAAAGACAGACTAAAATCTTTTGGTGTCTTCATGAAAATTCTTAGTTCCGAGACTCTACACACTCCAAAAATTTTATATATTAAACTCAGGGACGAAAATTTCCTGACCAGGCTTGTCTTCTTCATTCAGTAGAGACAAATATATTCCCTTCTCTTTTTGTGGAAAACATGTCACATACTGTACCTACATCTTTCTTTCAGGCATAGATGTGTGTTAAGGGTAGAGCACTGCCAGACTGCCAATTGCAAATTCACTCCATGGGGTGCATGTTTTAAAACTTCAGTAACTTTGATAAATTAGAACAGTTTTCAGCAGACTGAAACACAGCGGTCAACTGTACCTACTTTTTGCTTGGAAAGAAGTGACATTGTTACAAACAGCAGAAGATAATCCTTCAGGAATAGCAGCTTCGATTTACAAAAATGTGAGTAGAGATGATGCTTTTCAATAAAATTTTTGGAGCTACACTCAAATGCTCTGATTTATAATTGCTTAATGTTGTGAGAAAGATTCTTGCAAAATCATGTACAGCACTAAATAAAAATCTCAGCATTTCAAAACCAAGACATTAGGACAAGACTTTGAAAGAACTTTTATACAGTTTCAGTCCCTTTATCGTGAAATTCAGATGAATTTGTGAAAACGTCACACAATTTAGAAATAAAGCAGCTAACAGGAGAAAAAAAACATGAGGAGCATGAGTCTTGTCTAACTCTACGGTACATACTCTTTTTCAGTCAAGTGTATGTGTATATTTATGCATATGTATAACAGGTCCAAAGACATGACAGATTATAGAAAAATGCAGGAGATGATAAGACACAAAAGCAGAAGCTGTGGCTAGTAAAATCAAATGAAGTAGAAAAGATAAGTGTAAACAATAACAAAGCAAAGCAAAAAAATTTTGAAAAGTAGCTTCCTTAAGACTTCTTCAGACAGAGTAAAACAAATCTGGCAGCCTGTCAGAGTATCTGTAGAACTCATATACAGATCAAGATCTCAAATGAGTTGTCAAAGAGGATGAGGACATCAAAAAATACCAGAATGAATTATTTCACTCAGTGCTCAGTTTAGAATTTATGAAATCTAGACCTGTTGTCCAAGTGGGATAGGATAAATGAACTACCTCTGCTTGTGCTGCCATCATTTAAAGTTCTAGAAAGAACAGATGAAATGAACATTAATGCCTCCATGACTGGATATTTTTTACCCAAAAATTCTAAAGAAATTACCACATGAATCTGCCAAGTTATTAGTTGTGGTTTATAATTTATCCATTGAATCAGCCTTTGCACTGGAGAAGAAGCAAGATTGTAAGCACTAAAAGGTTTCAAAGGAAAATTTAGAGAACTGTAGGCTACTGACCCTGAAGTTTGTAATGGCCAAATCTGTTGAAACTACAATAAATAGGCTCAGTAGACACCTCATAAGGTGATAAAGTATCAGATGGCTTTTCTAGAGGGAAACGGCATTTATTAAATCTACTAGAGGTTCTTTTTCTTCTTTTGAGGAAAGAAAAACACTTGAGAGAACATTGAGTTTTGCTCATATTTTGTTATTTTTCAACATGTTTCTTAGCAAGGAATCATAACCACTCATGAAGCAAAAGGAGCGTTCCAAGGGATTTAACAAAATATAAGAAAGGGGATTTTCATTTCTGTTGGAGGCAGGATATTAGAGTGATCCCAATTAATGGATCAATTAATTATATTCGTAGGTCATCTGAGAAGAAAAAAAGATAACAACAAGTTTGCTCATAGTGCAATTAGTTCAGATGTACAACACTAACACTTCAAAGCTGAAGAGTGTCAGAGTAGCATTATGGGAGATGATTTTTTTAAACATGCAGAACAATGACCCTGAGGAAACAGTCCTGAACATGTGTGAATGATGATGGACTCAGTCTTCTTTGTTGCCAGAGAAATCAGAGAGTGCATCTGAATTATTTCTCCAAACAAATGATTATATATTAGTGTTTATAAAGAAGATTACAGAGAATGAAACAGAAATCTTAATACCCAAGCAATTAGATGAATTATTACGTGAATATTGTGCACTATTTCAGTTAATCCCCTCTCCAAATCAATATTATTGGATTTCATAAGTTACAGGGAAGTGTAACGTGAGTATTTAGAGTTATCAAATGACCTCAGTATAACAAGAGATAAAGTAGATTAGAAATTTATTTGAAAAAGACATATGTCAGGGAGGGATATTTGATAGAATACCTGTCCTGAAATACTTCATTAAGTTCTGAATACTTTACCAAAGGATATTTGGATGCCAAAAGAATATTTGAATTAAAGGGGAATAAGGACCAATCATGGACTATTACATGTAGATGTGAAGATTCGCTTATTATGAAGTCTAGAATGTGGGTGGGTATATGAAAGGTGTCGTCATACTGAAGTTCTTACTATTTTTTACAAAATTTCTTCATACAAAGTGTTACTATCCCCTTCTCAAGTGTAATTTTGGGCTAAAAGGATGACTGTTGAATTGCAGTGGCTGTTTGTATATCTTTTTGAATATGAAAAACTAGAAATACTTGTATAGTCATCGAAACTGTTAGACATTTTTAGGAAAATGTCATAGAAGCAATTGTCTTCTTGAGATGCAGATATGCATTAATACAGATGTGATAGAAGAAACTAGTTGGAGTTTTGTGTTTTTATGGAAGGGTACCCTGCATAATGCTAATTTAGAAACAGTTCAGCTTGAATCCCTGTAATGCATAGGTTGCCAGACATACCTATGTAACAATAGATCACAGGTGATAAGCACCACATGCAGGCAGAGTGCAATCCTGGTTCTTCAGTCATATTTGATGCAGAATAAGATACAAGTCATTCAAACTGATAGTTCAGTCTATAAAGAATTTTATTCCTAGAAATGACTGTGTGTAGAACAGTTCAGGTGGAGACTTCTCATACTCTTTTTGCTCAGGGTACTAACAAAATGGTAATGAAAACCTGCTGAAATGTCTCTTGGTGCCAGTGAATAACAGTGCTTGTAAGCAATTTGACTCACTGGGCCATTTCAGTTTGAATGTGTAAAATGCTTAGCAAACGGGTAAAATTTCTCTCACAGAGGTAGAGTTTACTGTGACTTCAGCAGACTATGGTAAAATCTGCTTTCTACAATCTTCAGTTTGTCTCATCACATGACAATTCATTCAAAGGGTTAATGCAGAGTTATGTAATACAGTCATATAAGTATGAACATCGATTAAATTAATGACACCACTTCAGGCTTTTTTAGCTTTTTTTCATACTGAAAATGCAAGATGACTATTAGAGTGTAGAGGCACAGAAAATCTTGTTGAAAAAAAAAGCTTTTTACAGTATTCTTGTTTAGAAGTGATATTTATTGCCTTTGTGTTCTTATGGTGTGCTTCTAAGTCAATTGAAATGCAAGTGCTAATGAAGACTCTACATAACACTTCATTCTTTCTTACACCAAATGAGTCTACTACAAGATATAAATGACTTACATATATCTGCTGCTCAGGTTTTATTGTTTTAGGTTAATTTATTCACTGTAATATTCTTAATGAAAGTAATGACTCTTCCAGTAGTTTGTATATTCATATATTGCAATTTTATTAAATCATGCTGTGAAAGTTCACATTGGCTGCTCTAAACATTCCTGAAGTTTTATGTTACACTTAATATATAAATGCAATCTTCTAGCAGATTATCAGCATAGTATATTTTGTTATTCCTTGCTCTTCCTAATTTGCTCACACCAGGATATATCTAATATACAAGGGTACTTGTACGAGCAGTGCTGTAACATTCTTATGCATTTTATTAGCACAGACCATTGCAAACACAGATCAAACTCTACAAAATAGAGCCAATTTAGCACATATATTTATGTATTTTTAATATAATTTATTGTTATCAAAACTTAGTAAAAATTTAGTGTTCTAGGAAAAAAAAAATTTGTTATCTAGAAGTGACAATTAAGGTTTTTACCTTAATTGCTCAATTTCACAGAATCACAGAATCACAAGGTTGGAAAAGACCCATTGGATCATCGAGTCCAACCATTCCTAACACTCCCTAAACCATGTCCCTCAGCACTTCATCCACCCATTTCTTAAACACCTCCAGGGAAGGTGACTCGACCACCTCCCTGGGCAGCCTGTTCCAATGACTCTTACTGTGAAGAATTTTTTTCTGATATCCAACCTGAACCTCCCCTGACGGAGCTTCAGGCCATTCCCTCTTGTTCTGTCCCCTGTCACTTGGGAGAAGAGGCCAGCTCCCTCCTCTCCACAACCTCCTTTCAGGTAGTTGTAGAGAGTAGTAAGGTCTCCCCTCAGCCTCCTCTTCTCCAGGCTAAACAACCCCAGCTCTCTCAGCCGCTCCTCGTAAGACTTGTTCTCCAGTCCCTTCACCAGCTTTGTTGCTCTTTTCAGGACCAAACAAGAAAGAAAATAATCTGGTGGCTAGAACCCTTTCACTTGTTTCACACAACTCTATAATTCTGATTACCAGCCACATGTAATCTAAACTATTGGATAATACAGGATCAAAATATATGATCAAAATCTCCTAGATTTTGGTACCTCTCTTTTGGTACCTAAACAGCTTGCATTTCCTTTTTTACTTCCATTAAACTTGTTCTGTCAATACTGCATTTCACACTTACAATATTGTTCAAACACTTGTTAGGGAACATTGGACTTCTTCTAAGAAGAAAGGATTACTAGGGCCAGTGTACAAGGAAAAACTTAAAGAGCAAAAAAAGGTTAGGTGAAATGTCCAGGGACACAGCAGGCAATAAAAAGAAGAGGTTGTGGTAACAATAAACCCTTTTCTGGCCGCTGGACTACATTTAAATCTAGCATAATCTATTTTAACAGAAAATGAAGAACATCAAGATATGAGTTTACTGACAATACTGCAGTTCTAGAAGACTGTTACCAAATTATCTTAATATCTACCAGGTGATTTGTCATGCATCATATATAGATTAGCATAAAACAATGCTTGGAATCAATCTCAGGATTATTCTCCATCCTTTTCCACTATTAAGTTAAAAAAAAACAGGTTAAAAAAACATAGATTATGAATCCTCAATAACATGTGGAAAGTCACTGAATGTTAAATCCTCTTTTTGTAAATGGCACATAAGTTTTCACTGTGCATTCTTCTCTTGCTTGCTCTACATGTAAACCAGGAACTGCTTCATGGAAGTAGTAAAGACTAAAAGTATTCATAATTGTATGCACTGGGGCAGTCAGCAATTTAATTTCCACCCGACAGCACTACTCACAGGTAACAGTCTGTTGTTTTACTGTTATGTCAAGTCACTGCAGACAGACTTTGTTTTCCAGTCCATCCTATACCAGTGCAGACGATTGGTTGGATTCTGAAAAATGTATTTTAAAATAATGAACTACTGAAATAAAACATGTTTTTCTGACTGCATTGACAAAAATGTGCCCTGCCATGCATGTTAAATTTTGTTGTATTTCTTTTTTGTAAGTTTCTTAACATGGGACATATCAGTGTCATATAATTACAAATATAGGTGCTACAATAAATGTCCATAGATAGTTTAGAATTTAGATAGAAACCATTTTGTCATTATTGCTCTGATTTGCTGAGTCTCCCTCACAGGTTTCAGATTATTAGCGACATCTAAGAACTGAGGTCATAGAAGTTCGATGCTACCTAAACTTTTGATGCCAGTCTCCAAAACAAAATCTATAGGAATCTCTCCACGGGGGTTGGAGAAGTTAGCATAAAACTCGTTAAATTCACATGCAACTAGAGTGTGTTTCAAATGTCAAGCTAAATTTGTATTATCTCTTGCTGTGAAGATGCATGGGTGTGTCACTGCAAATCTGAAATGTCACATTTCTAAATTATTCCCTTCTCCTAACTATCCAAACAGAGACTTTGCTTTCCTATATTAACATAATGACACGATACTTATATTATAACACATCAGTGAATCCCGACAAGTTTTCCAAGTACAGAGGTGTAACATACAGGAATATCCATGAAAGTCAACAAAAAATGTGTGCACAAAGTTACAAATCCAAATTGCACTGAAATTCATGCGGCTGTCTCCGGTATCTTCAAGGGAC
Organism: Cuculus canorus; assembly: GCF_017976375.1. Taxonomy (NCBI): domain Eukaryota; kingdom Metazoa; phylum Chordata; class Aves; order Cuculiformes; family Cuculidae; genus Cuculus; species Cuculus canorus. Next base: position 133,099,193 of record NC_071402.1, on the reverse strand, counting down.
TTTGGCTTCAGCTGTCATAGCTGAGTGCAGGACACGGCTTTATATACTTTGGAATGATCATAAATATAATTTGATCACAATCCCATTAGAAGTCACTGATTTTCTGATGAGCCTGCTTTCCTCTGTGATACAACTTTGAAACATTTTGAAACCTGAAAGTGCACACTTTTAGAAATAACACTTGCAATATAATTTGAAGCTCTCTTTATGCAAAATCAACTTTCTGCATAGTTTAAGATAAACAGCTTCAGGTTTTTAGTCTAACGGCTAGAAACATTTTGTCTGTTTTTGTTCTCTCCCTTCAACAAAAGAACAAACAAAGCAGCACAACATTCTCTCTAAATGTTTAAAACAAGTGGAAAATATTTAAATGTGGGAATTTCTCTCAAAATAATCACTTAACACATCACATCTTTGTCCAGAATGTATCCTTCTATCTTCCACATTAATTTAATTCAGAATGTTAGTAGTCTGAAGGAAACTGCTGCCAACAGGTGTGTTTGAGAAATAGGATATAGCCACCCTTTTTAAGCTTTGAGCATCTCTCTGAAGTTCTTCCTCAGAAAAGCATGATTTGGTTCTGCACATTGGAGTCTTTGCTTCCTTTAGAACAGAGTCACTGTGTCTCAAAGTCAGAGACAGTCTGATGCCTGTTAATGCCAGTAACCCTAACCTGAGTACTCAAAGAAGTTTATGAATCCAGATCTCACTGAAATCCTGTCACAGCAATACGATTAGGAATCTCTGCCTTAAGTATGTAAGATGTATGGAGAACAGCAGAAGTGGAAAAAACTGGCCATGCTTTACAAAGAGCTGGAATACATATAAAACCAAGGTATTTTTGAGATTGCATGAGAAACATTTTAATGTGATTTATATCCTGTTTGAAACAAATATATATATTTGAAATACTTATAGCACTTTTCATAATTCCTTTGCTCACGTTAAGTAATCCTCACAATGAAGTGGGTGATAAATTAAGGCAGATGAAGAATTCACAACAATTAATTTATCTAGGAAATAATTATTTTCCTGAGTCTGAAGTGTCCAGAAACAGACAGGGAGATTTACTGGCTTATTTATACTTCACATCAACTGTGTTAAGATTTTATGCAGGTGTAATTCAGTCAATGGATTTCTTGCAAAATATTTAATGTGGTTGGTTTTGATGTAGAATCTTCAAGAAATTAACTGTCCATTTTTCATTGCTGTTGAGCCAAGAACACTTCTAGGCTCCTCATGCAGAACCTGTGCATGCCTTGTCCCTGTTACTGGGTAGAAACCTGTCTAAATACCAGTATCTCTTTGAAGATTGGTTTTGGGGAGGAAATTTGGGCATGTCATCTGGACTGGAGTGGTGACAAACTTCCCATTTGCCTTGGATGTGCAAGGCTGGGGGTTTTGCACCAAGAACATGTCATGGTTAAACCAGGTGCACAGCCCAATTTCGGTCAAGATACAACAAATTGCACTTGATTTAACGGCTTTTTCAGATTCAACATAGGTGGAAAATGTCTGGCCGCTTTAGCTGTTATTCAGTATTTGTAGCTTCATCTTTAAGGTGAGCTGACCGTGTTACATCAACCTGTAGTTCCTACTACCATTGCTGGTAATATGATGCAGACTACTGGTACTGACTCTTACACTCTGTATGATAGTTTACTCACAGCTGATAGTGACTACATAATTTATAGCTTCTTGTTTTACTTGAGTAAACCTATTCCAGCTTGCTTTGCGCTACTGTTTTAAGTATTAACGTCAGGAAAAAAAACAGTGAGATAACCCATTGCTAATAGAATAAAATAACTATTTTTATGAGGGCACTTTAAACAGCAGGTGAGCTATGCATAGAGTAAAATAGGAAGGGTACATGCGAGATCACAAATTTGGAGTGAGAACTTCTGTGATAATTGCCACTAATTTGTATTATGGAAAATGAGAATATTGAGTGGAACCTGCAGTAATATAATAATACTGTGTGGTGTTGTTAAAGAAAGCATTTAGTCACTTAAGAAAGAGTTCTCTACTCCATGATGGAGAAAACTATCCTCTCCCTTTAAAAGTACATCTTCTGTAATAGTCAAAGAACATAAAATATCCATGCTGAGAAACAAATATGAATGATAGCAGAAAATGAATACTTCAGGTAAATATTGTGGTTTGTTCACAGTACTGAGGTGAATTAGTTGCAAAAGGAAAGAAAATAAATAAGGATTCTAGCAAACCTTGGCCATCTATCTGAAAAGCCTAGGCTAAAGGTCCACTCAATAGAAAAAAACAGGCACCTTTAAAGGAAATGTTGCTTATTTCCAGCAGACAGTTCATGTAATTTACTTCTTTTTGCTTACCCTCCTGAGATCTCAGGTTGATCAGGTTCCTCTGTCAGTTGCTTCTTGTGGGTAAGACGTGATAGAGTAGAAAGCCTTCGTGTGAGCCAGCTATGATTTGACCAGAGCTGCCAAAGAGCAGATTTCCTGATGCTGCAGGACTTTGTCCTAACCTGCTCCAACACAAAGGTGTGATGCTGGAGGAGGGAGCTTCTCCATATCCTCTTCTCTTCACAGTGCTCACAGTAATAAGCAAAAAAAGCTGTAAGAACAGCTTTTAAATACTTCCATTCAATGATTTGCAAAAAGAATTAAGGATGTACTGAAATCTGAGAAATTCAGAACAGATCCTTTGAAATCTTGTCTTTGGATTGCATTCAAAGCTTCTAATTAGCTTTTGATTTCTATTATTTACTTAGAGGTGATCAATGACAAATCATCTTCAATATGTAACTTTCTGGTGCTAGAACAGAAATAAGATTTCCAGGCTGAAGTCAGATTGACCCTGGCTTTAACTTATTGTTGAAAGAAGGATTTAAACCTAGTCCAATGCCAGCCGTGCAAAATGGAAAACAATTCAACGTTGCCTAATTGCACGGCGTCCCATTTTTTTAAGTTAATAAAAACATAATCTATTTGTACCTGCCATTTGCCTTAGTAGAGAGCAGAAGATAATGAAAATATTTTACTATCTATTTTCGAATTATAAGCTGTTGTTTCCAAAGAAAGTCAAAACCCATGTATATTATCACATTATTGTTCTCCAGGGACTGCAGTCACTATAGTGATTGTAATTACATGGCTTCATTAACTTTCTACATTCTACCTGTTATGGGGGTTTCGCATTAAGAAAATTTGCATATACAGGAAATGAATGCTGTTTGCAAGGAGCTAATGTCATTAAACATTTAAGCAGCTTCTCTCAAGTAAACAAGGGATTTTCACTAGAAAATCCTTTTAGTGTGTGTTTAAAACTAATGCAGTTCACAATTGTCACTTTAAAGAAAAACATACAAAAACTATTTAGAGTAAGCAACAGCCATCTTTACAAAAGTACTTTAAAATTGGAAATACTTAAAGTACTCTTATAATCATTACAATACATAATCATGTGTAATATCGTCCTGTCAGATTAATAGTAACTTATGTTAAGATAGTGTATGTGTGCTTATAATATACTGCAAGCAGTGACCCATATTTAAATAGCATATTCAATGACAACTTTCATTTTCTAATCTGTAGTTACCTAATTTTTGCTATCAAAGGATTACACATAAAAATAACTTTGCATTTTTAAGTATGAGTTATAGAAAGCAAAAAGATTCTGTCAGAACAGACGTTTGATTCCATAGTGATAGGAACACAAATGCTTTGTAGTCTGTCACATTTCCATTTCATGGGCTTGATGCAAGCCCACCAATGTCAAATGGAGGTGTTTTTTTTCTTCTTTTTGCTTGACCCAGTTTTGACAGAGAATAGCTGTTCATTTCAGTAGGCAAAAGATTTTAGAAATTGTTCAAGTTTTGAAGCCCTTTGCCTTGCCCAGAACTCTTATTGTAGCATTATGCTTTAATATAGCACCTCACGTGTGCCTATATTTTTTGAAGAATCTGACTTGATTCTGATTTAATCTCTTTCTGTGTTGTGAGCATACCTAACACTCTTCTCATAGTTGTGTCCTTTGTCTTGGCTGTGATGATCACACCTTTGAGACTTTTCACTATATATCAGCTCAGTGGACAGCACAGGTGCACAGGCATTAGGAAATCAGAATTAGGAAACCCCAGGGTTTGTTCCTTCCTTGGCCCATGGGCTTGCATGTAAGATTTTCCTATAACGGCTGGGTTATAGGCAAGACCTGGTCAGCCATCCTTTCAAATGATGTCCTTAATGTTTCATCTAGGAAGCTTATTGCTCAATGTGCAGGGTTTGGGGATCATTCTTTTGATGTAATAGTCCTATACAATGTAAGAGATATTAGAATGTATAACTGTCCTTTGTAGATTCTACTTTAAGGAATTTAGAGGTTCAAAACTGAAGAATGGCCACTCTAGTACCTAATTTATAGAAATTTAAAGGCCTTTATTAGTTCTTATTCTTCATACTTTCTCCTCAATAACTCTCTGAATTAGATTTTATCTTTAAAATTCTTTCATTTTCTAACTTTTTACATGGCAGAAATGCCACAAAATCACTTTTTTTTTCCATGGGTAATTGTAAAGTTTATGTTTGTTTGGCAATTTGAGCTTTTCTGATGAAAAATACTGTAAAAACATAATATTCAATGAGCTGCACTTCATCCTGCCAACGTGAGGATGTAAAAGAAACACAATAATGTCCACTACATTCCCTTCTGTATCAGTTCTAAGTGCAATATCAATCTTCTGCTTACCCTGAATGCCAGGACTGTATTAAACTGGCAGCCATCCAAAAGCAAGATAGGGGGAACAAAGGAAGATCTAGACCAAAATATAAAGATGGAAGACTGAGGTTTATCTGTCAATCTAGCAAGAATGATTGGTGAAGTTACTGCTCTTTAGTTCATGTTGGTGGAAATACTGTCTGCACGGCCACCCAAGGTTGTGGATTTTGTGAAAATTTCCTGATCAGCTTTAGTAGGAAACTCAGCTTGTAAAGTTCCCCATGGTCATTCCAGCTAAGCTGTCTTATTTTGCAGAAAAACAAATCAGAAGCACTCACACAGCTGGAAGTGGTAAAGCTTTTGAACCGTACAATTGTTCTGTGATATAATTCCCTCCTGCCTGGCTATGCAGCACCTTGCCCAGTGCTGGCTCTCACCCCTTCTCAGGATGCCTTTTCATTGCATGGGAGAGATGTGCTTGGGGATGGAAGAGCCCTCCTGCTCTCACCTTCAACTAAGTCACTAACTCCTCGGGAGGAGAGTGAGAGGGAAATATGCTAACTGAATTGTTCATGGAGCTACAGTATGGAAAGGAGTGATGGGTGAGAGATGAATCCTCTAGTATTCAAGCCCCTCTTGCAGAGTACAACAGATAACCTACAACTCATTTTTTTGGTGTGTCCTAAATAATTTTTTCCAGTTACTGCTACCAAATTGTTTTTACAGGTTGATAAAGTTTCTTCCAAGTCAGATATAGATTTCTTGTTTGCAATAGTTCATGTTGATAGTTTCTCTTACACTTATAAAATGTACTTTCCTTTTGCAATATATTCTTCAATGTACATGATCTTGTACAGCAGTGACTTTCAAACTGCATATTACAAGTACTCAGACACTGAGATATATTGGTTTCTAAAACTGCTGCTATTGATCTGATCTTTGTCACTGGAAGCTTATGGTGAAAAACCTTTCTTCTCTTTCTTAGTTAACCAATTATTTTCTCTACATCTCGCTTTGCCTTACTTATTGCCTTGCTTACTAATTCATTTATAGTTTTTAATTCTCAGCTGTTATATTTCCTTTTCTTTAACACCTGCTTTTAAAGACTTTCAGTGTTGTATAGTTTTTTTGCAAGCTACACTGTCTTGCTCTCTTGGTACCTGCTGTCTTTACTTGAAGCCTCTAAACCAGTAATTGGTAACAAGTTTCTCTCAGTGGGTTTTACACACAGCTGCAAGGCAGAAAATAAACAGTTCTTTCAAGTGTACACTCTTAGGGTTACAGCTGTATACTAATGACTTCCTCAGCTTGCTAACGCAAATTTTAAAGAGATATCATCCATTTGTATTAACAGACTGTTGAAAGATATTTTCCACAGTTTAGGCAGGGCCTTGGAATGACAACTGTGAGAACATGACATCAGAACAATATCCTTCCTAATTAAAGCACCTTTACTAATTAAACTGGTCACTGGTGTGTAAGTTCATATCTTTTCATCAAACAATAACTCACCTTCTAAAACTTTTTTATCTTATAATTTTAAAAAATATTATGGTAAAACTACCTCACATATGGTCACTCCTAATTACTGCAGTGCTTAAATAACAGAAGAAATAGCAGAGAAAGTATCATACTACTAATAAGGTTTGTTCCAAATTTTCTTTTTATGTTTTTTGAGAAGAAATTTTCAAGTAAAAATAACACTTAAATGGGATACTTTTGCTTTTACTAAAAAATATTTGAACTTATAGGCAGTAACAGCAATAACAAGAAAGGAAGGAATGAGTCTTCAGCGAAAATGTTCTGTTCTTTTCCTCTTACACATTTGACGAAAAAGTTCGATGCTTCTTGGAAAGCGGGAGAAGGGAGAAATAAATGTTTATTCAAATATTCTCGTCTTAATAAGCTAAGTCATTACATAACACAGAAAAGGATATGTGTTTTGCTGAAAATATGGCATATGCATAAACTCAGTGTGCGCTTGCAGATAGAAGAGTAAAACAAAATTAAATAGAATTAAGGTATCTTTTGCAATTAAACGTGCTCTAGTGAGATTTTATTTTCACTTTCTAAAGTTTTCAGAGACTTTTCTCCCAAACTATCCAGTATTGGCATCTAGTTTTCATTTTTTTACAGACTAAAACAGTAATAGTAGCTCTTGTTTAAGGTTTTCATGTGACTGTTTCATCTTGTCTAATTATTCTCTCTAATAATACTTCAAAAGCTTATTTAACAGTTTCAAAAAAATCTGCATTGTTATTTGCACAGGTATGGAAATCAGACTACTAAGGTCTTTGGATGCTGGGGAAATAGTATGGTTATTCCCACTGTAAGTACAGTAGCAAGAAAAAAATATTCACTCCTATTGATTTTTAAATAGTAGATATTGTAACTACAGCAGAATAGGGATAACCTTCTATCTTAGGAGGGAGTAGCACAGTTGTTGCTCTTCTTGTATTTGTCTACCTCTACCACTATAGTGAAATGGTAAAGTGCACAGGGTCGCATGGAATTGAGTTTGGGTTCTAGTTATGTTACACTCATTCATGTCATATCTCTGTAACAACTGTTTGTTGCCTAATAAAGCAATGCTCTGTGCTCCAGGACATTTTGTAAGTGTTTTGGAAGGAAGCAAACACCCTTTGTCTCCTTATGTCCAGAACAGGAAGGAGAAGCCACCTGGCAGCAGCAAGGTGTATCTGGTACCAAATGCAGTGCCTGAGATGCTTTAGTGCAGTTGTCCATCACAGATTGACGGTTAGGAATGCAAGGTGAAGATGCAAGAAACCAAGAGCTTTCACACCTCTTCACACAACGGCTTTGTATGAACCTAAACCAGAATTTCCTTTCAACACAGGTAATGCAAAGTGGAGAGAAAAGTGGTATCAATACATTATTTTTAAGATGCCTCTGAACAGGTAACTGACTATACAAAAATATATCCTACCAGAACTGCTCCCTTTAACTTCTCTTTATCAAAGGCAGGCAAGCAAGGTTTAAAACATAAATCAAGGATAACTACAGATGTAGAGAGTTCAGAATATGTCTTTACAAATATTCTTTCATTCAGGTAATTATTAGCTTCTGTGTTCAGGTTGCCAGAGGTAACCTGGAAATGGCAGCTTACATTTTTTTTTTTCCTTGAAAAGACCTTTCTGTGAGTTCAGATGTTACTGAAATCTTGATCTTCCTGCCCTGACTCCTTATATTGAGGACTTACTATACTGACTTGTTATGTTGCATGTGTAGTATGCACAGACCGTTTGAGTTTGTTCCAGAGTGTGGGAACAAAAGCATGTTCTTTACAGATCTCATGAAGTGTGGTGAAGGGGCATTATCTTATACTTTTCTATTAGTTCCAAGCTGGCAGATACTGGTTTCCTTTATTTTAAATAAAGCAGTACTCTTGTAAATACTAAGTTGTTGAACTGACTGACAACAAACCATCTTGTGAAGCCCCTTACTTTCTAAATGCAAATTCGAATTACAGTGTGCATGGCATAGTGCAGTCTATGTTTTTTAAAATTACAAACACCAGAATAATGACAAATAGAAAACTCGACAGAACTCCTCTAGGTGTCATGGTACCTTTAGTTCCTGAACAGTGCATTCTCCCTTTTAATATTATTTACAAGGTAAAAAGTATCTGACAGTTTACAAAACTGGAACACAATCAACTTGACCACATCATATGTTGTTGCATACAAGAATTCTTAATTCTGTCTAACAAATGACTTTTTTTATCACTTTTCATTAGAGCCCCTTGTTGCCATCCAATCTTGATTTTAGAAATTAAAGCTAACAACCAGACTGAAAGAATTTGGAGAATGACAGCATGGGGCACAGTCTCAAAGCCACAACGAACAGCATGAGGCAAAGCAAACCTCAAGCTATTCCAGCTCTTAGAGAAAGAAGGGGGAGAAAAAAGCATTTACAGGAAAACTCAATTATAACAACTCACAGCTATAGTAAAGCACTTGTGAATGTTGACACTAAAGCTTTTTCTGCCTAATGTTTTAATTAAATACCTAGAAGCCAACTCTTCTTCTCAGTCAGTATCAGAGCAGTACTTCTCTATGGATAAATGTTTACAGCAAAAGCTCTGCTGAGGGTTTCAGCAAACAAGTCTCAGACAACTGAGAAGGCTTTCAGCTGAGGCACTTGAGATCAAGAAAGCACCAGTGATTAGAAACTAGCAGTACAATAACAGGACGATTTAATCCACCCAAATGTCAGTCGCTGGTTTACAGCTTGGCAATCCCATCTTCATCTGCAGACAAAAGGGCACTGGTTAGTCATCTGTTTAATTCTCTTGCTGCAGCATGTCATTTGGATGTTGAAGGAAAATCCCTTGATTCAATCTGCCATTTCTGACAGTCTCCCTCTAGACCACATTAATAAGCTTTTTAGAGAAGAGAATGCAGAATAATCAGCAGGCAGCCTGCGCTCAAAATGGAGACAGAACAGACAGCGGAAATGCCTTCTTCCCTTTGTAGTTATGGTGCATAGGTGACCCTTCTCTCACAGAGCAGCAAACGATTTAGACTAAGATTGCCTTTGAAAGCCACAATGTAATTAACCATTTTATGCATATGATGTCTGCCTAGCTTCAAAACCTGATGCACTGCAATGGAAAAGATTCAGCTGCATTTGAGTTAGATTTATGAAACATGCTAACAATAGAGCAGGCAGATAGAAAGGCTGCCTGGCATGCTGGAATACCTGGGGAATTTCACTCAGAAAACAAACATGTTACTCTTTAATGTAGACTCACATCTCATTATAAAATCACAAGTGGAATGAGACACACTTTGCCTTTGTAATTGTGTTGCCAGGAGGGAAGTAAATGTTGTGCTACAGACAGTCCTGCTAAGATCTTAATGATTTTAATATATTTTGAAAGTAAATTATTTGTTAGGTAATGGGGTCTTGCTATGGATATTTCATACTTTTATCTATTAATAATTTCTCTATTGCCAGCTATAAATTGAAATGGTCAATAGCTTTGTTTAACCTATTTTGCACTGACTGTTTCAAGGGCAGTTGAAATTTTTTCAGGTTATCCTTATCTTGTTTTGGGAAGGAGTTGCTGGTAAAACATTACTAAACACTGAAAATGAGAAAACAGAAACCTTGGAGCCCTGAAAACTGTTTTTATTTCACTTGGAGAGGAAGGAAGGAAGCACTATTAAAAATCAAGCTCCAGATATGCACATTCAGACAAGAAAAGCGAAAGGAGATTAAAAGGAGAAAGAAAGAAACGTAATCCTGTGTGATATGGTAAGATGTAGGTAAGGCTTGAGGAGGATTTTGTCAAGCAGAAAATTGACAAAACTTGCTATTAATTATTGTGCTGATGCTATCAATGGCATTACCATAATCAAAAAGTGAGGCGTGAGCATAATTCACTAGGCTCTAGGTAGCTTGGGGGTTAAATCACTTATTCTCAAAGGAGATTTTAAGAAAAAACATAATTAACAGTAAGAGAGCACAAGAATTCTTTTATGTGGGTCCTGTATTCAGTAATATCTCAGTAACAAATTCAGACATACTAGCCTGTTTGAATGGGAAGGAATAGAGAAGGATGAAAGAGGACCTTATTTGCCAACTGCAGCTACCAGGAAAGAAGACTGGATCACACCTAACCAACTTTTTGTTACAAAGTAGAAGCTAGGGTGTCTTTAAGAAACAATATTCTTGGCACTTTGCAGGCAAATACTATCATAAAGGACCTTCCAGGGCAACCTTGTATTCTAAAATATCCTGAATATTGGAAAATGTACCAAAAAGAGAGGTGATGAGGTGATAACTTTTACGAAATACTTTTTTGTTCATTTTTTTTTCCTGTTAGAGAGACAGAGAGAATAAAATATGTCAGCAAAGATGGAGACTACTAGGTTCCACTGTTTTAGAACATCACTATTCTCAACAATAACATCTTCAAGAGAAAAGATAGAAAAATTAAAAACAAGACCAAATCACCAGGTTAACCATGTAACTTGACTAATTGCCACGCAATTTAAGCTATTAAAGAAGCTGAGACAAATTCAATATTTACAGCAGTTGCTTGTTAACAAGTCAACACTTACCAACTGTTACAGGCAGAGTTGAATAAATAATGCTGAAAGTGTTTGCATATGTTACTTTGAAGAAAAACATCACATTCACTTTGATTCACAACATAGATTATTCACACATTGCAAACATTCATGCAAGCAAATCTGTGTTTATGGTGGTATTGTAATCTCTCAGGCTAATAACCATCTGCATTATTATTCACTCTGGAGAAAGTCATACAGCAGTGTTAAAAGCTCCTGGCTAATCTGAAATTCAAACAAAGAGAAATCAGCAGTAATAATCATGTGACTAGTGATACAAAATAAGCAATAGATTAGATAGGGTATTAAAGGTGAGTGTCACAATTAGAAGATCTAAAGATTTTTTTGTTTGTTTTTTTTTTTCAATGCTCAAGTTTTTGTTTTCAGAATGAAACCCAAACTGTATAAACAGTTTGGATTCTCAGACCGTTTACTACTTTAAGAAAGCCCACAAAAAACATTCTTCAAGGAGGGGTTCAGGAACAGTTGTCAATGAAGGCAAAGGGTATTGTGCTCATTGGTAAGTGGAAACTACTTGCTAATACCTTACTACAAATCTATTTTGTCTCCGAGTAATTTTGCCAGGTTGAACTGTAAATAAAGTTCTCATTTTGCAAGGAAATCTCATAGAAAAATTATAATATTGGAAGAATATTGGAACTATAGTATTGGAAGAACAGAGGATTAAATCTTTTGTGATTTTGTATAGGTCTGCCTATAGATTTTCAAGATCTAAAATGCATTTTATCAGGTGAATAAATGACTACAAAATTGTTATAAATCCCATAACATACTGATCCATTAATTACTTGTTAAATTAAATGTTGAAGAAGTAAAATCAGTATTAAAAGGAGACAACCAAATATACAGGAGAGGTCCATGTAACAAAGCTAAACATATGGATTTGAATAGTGAAAAAAGTACAGTTATTTATTCTACTATCTGCTGAAAATAGTGGAAGGAATGATTGGTTTTATATCAAACTTGTCAGCAACTTTGGCCTACTTTTCAAACGAAAAATATTTTATCCTTCTTGAAATTCAGCTATGACCTTCTAAATGATTATAAACCATTTATTATGTTTTTTAAAACTAATGACAGTAAAGAGGTTCTGATTAGTCAATATCTGAATTCTCTTGGAAGCTTTGTACTCACCCTTCAGTAGAATCACAGAATCGTTAGTTTACAAAAGACTTTTGAGATCATCATCTCCAAACATGTCTACTACTAAATCATGTACCCAAGCACCTCATCTACCTGCATTTCAAACACCTCCAGGGATGATGACTCAACCACCTCCCTGGACAGCCAGTTTCAGTGCTTGACAACACTTTCTGTGAAGAAATTTTCCTAATGTCCAATCTAAACTTCCCCTGGTGCAGCCTGACATCATTTCCTCTTGTCCTATCACCTATCACTTGGGAGAATAAACCAACACTCACCTCTCTGCAACCTCCTTTAAGGTAGTTGTAGACCAGTAAGGTTTCCCCTCAGCCTCCTCTTCTCCAGGATAAATAATCCCAGTTCCCTCAGCCACTCCTCATAAGACTTGTTCTCCAGCCCCTTCACCAGTTTCGTTGCTATTCTCTGGACACGCTCCAGGACCTCAATGTCTTTCTTATAGCGAGAGGCCCAAAACTGAGCACAGTATTCGAGGTGCGCCCTCAGCAGTGCAGAGTACAGGGGGAGAATAACTTCCCTGGTCCTGCTGGTCACAGCATCTCAGATACAAGCCAAGATGCTGTTGGCCTTCTTGGCCACCTGGGCACACTGCTGGCTCATGGTCAGTCAGCTGTCGATCAACGCCTCCAGATCTTTCTCCTCCAGGCAACTTTCAAGCTATTCTTTCCCAAGCCTGTAGCACTGCATGGGGTTGTTGTGCCCCAAGTGCAGGACTCTACATTTGGCCTTGTTAAACCTCATCCTGTTAGTCTCAGCCCATTGATCCAGCCTGTTCAGACCCCTTTGGAGCCTCCCTACTCGCAAGAAGATGGACACTTCCTCCCAGTTTAGTGTCGTCTGCAAACTTGCTAAGGGTACATTCGATTCCCTCATCCAGGCTGATCCTCTCATCCAGACCATTGATAAAGATATTGAACAGAACTGGATGCAGCAGTAAACCCTGGAGGCCACCATTTTGTGACAGGCCTCCAGCTGGATTTAACTCCATATAAGAAAGGCGAAAGCTAGCAAAGCTGTGAAAAGAAAGAGTACAACATAAGAAAGCTTTTCAAAGAGTCTTAGGCAGGTAGAGACATGTAAACTAGTATGACGTATATTTGTTGTGTTGAAATGCTGATTAGAGCATCAGTAGGGAGTAAATAGGAGTGGTGTAGGACATCCAGTGAAGGAGTGGTATTTAGGAATTTGAGGCCAAACTAGGCCAAAATTACACCATTCTTCATGGGCTACTACTGAATTATTTTGAGTGGAACATTAAACTTCAAGCTCAGGGTTCCCTAGATTGTTACTAAAATTATAGAGGTCACTAGATCAGGGCCCTCTCCATACTTGTGATATGATCGTATTTTAATATCTCCTGATAGAAATCTCTGAAAGAAACAACAACAAAATCAAATTTGTTTTAGAGGCATATACCTCTAGTTAAACAATTTTTTCCCACTTACCAATAATGTATAAGACAGTACTGAAAACCTGGAATATTGTATGACTCAAGACAAATTTTTTACTTCAGGAGACTAAACCAGCAAAGCATAAAAATTTAGTCTCTTTGCTTTATTTCTGCTTTCTTTATTGCATCCAAGTTTAAATAAGAAACCATAAATACTGTTCCTGAAATAAAATCCTCACACAAAAAAAGCTTCTAAGTCTTTGTTAAGTCTAATATCTGCACGCGGTCACATGACTTTTCAAAATTACTCACTGAAGCAGCTGTAAACGCATATGAAATTAAAAACCTCTGTCTTATGTATGATGAATATAAAATGTGCCTCTCTACTTGCTAAATATTTAGAGCTTTAATTCTATGCTTTTTCTCACTATTGTTATTAAAAATGTTTGAATTACCACTGGCAGAGAATTTTTGCTAAATTATGAGTTCGTTGGCATCTCTTGCATGGGATTAAGCTCCTGTGAAAAAGTGAATCTTTTGAACAGGATGGTCAGCTGCTGTACTGATGGTGACAATCCCTACCTTCAGAGTAACAGTGACTCCAATTGTATTCACTGAGATTACCCAAAGCATTTTTTTTCTGAATTCTTACACCCAGCTGGCTCATAGTCCTGTGTGATCATGGTCCTATGTGGTCCTTTGTGCACACGAACAATTGGCTGATATTGAATACCCTTATCTATATACAAAACATGTCCTAATTATTTTAGCTACATGCAATGTATTGTTCTTCGTGATCAAGTCTTCATCTGCAGGAGTAGTTTCTACTAATTACAAGTACGTCATCCATGTACAGGTTAGTAATCTCTGTGGCCGGAACAGCCTGGAGGAGTTTCTGGAATGACAAGGATCTCCATCCAAGACATTAATCACTATATCTAAAAATGTAAATAAAGCCCAGCAGTTGGGCTAGATACTGCAGTAGGTGTCTGTGGAAAAGTTCTGGGTCAGTCTGAAGTATCACTCACCTGAGCAAAATAAATTAGATTTGGTTTGTGGTTCCTAAAGCATCACAGGGAGGAGAGTTCTCTTGTGTTTGCTTCATTTTTTTTTTTCTAATTTAGTGATGAGACTTAATCTCTGTGAGTCTTGTTTTGAACTCTTCTATCTGCAACTGAATCAAATCAATGTTACTTGATTGGACCAGCTGTTCCTTAAGACACATCATAAAGGACGTCACTCTCCTTATTGATGCTACTAACTTAATTTTTTATTAGTCAATGCCAGGACAGTTTGTTCTGATGGCATATGATAAAGGGATATATTAATTTTTTTAAATTGTTTTGCTGATTTCCCTTTCTTCTGTCTAAGAATTTTTAGATATATCCAACACTAAAATATTTACTAATTACTATTATTTGATTTTATTGGAAACATTTCCAAATATAGAAAACCAAATAATAATTACCTTAACTCAAATGCAGAACATTAAAAAAATAAACTAATCCTTTTACCAATTATACACACAGTCTTAGGAAGAACAAAGATTACTCTTTTTGGAAGACTGTGTTATATGTCTTGAGATGTTCCCTGAGTTTTCTCAGGAAGTAATTCTTTGTTCAGTGTAAAAAGAAAACTTTAAAAATGCAAAGTATGGTAAAGAACCTTTTCAATAATTTTCTCTTGCCCTTGGATGTCTCCAATTGACTAACTACTTTAACCCCACCTCATAAATGCAGGAAGGATGCTGAAGAACTGATAATGATTTTCCAAAAGTCCAAATTAAGAGGCTGATGACTGTGATTAATGTTACCTACCCCACATTCCCCATTACACATATGCAACTTATATTTGCAAGTGATTTATATGTTAAAGTAACTCCCAGATGTTTAAATTTTAACTAGGTTTCTGTGATAATGACAAGAAAGCACCAAGGTACACAAATTTCTGTGTGAAATACACAGCTCAGCTAAAAGCGGTCTCTCTTGTCCACAAATAGACAAAGCTTGTCACAGTGGTACATTGGTGCTTATTGGAATTCAAAACTTAACATGGTCCTCATGCTACTAAGGTGCAGTGAAAATAAAAGTTTCCTCTTCAGAAGTTCACACAGCTGTCCTCAAATTCCTATTCAGTTCCAAAGCTGCACATGAAGAACTAGCTTCAAAGATATATGAATAAGTTTTATATACTTTCCATCCACAGAATTGTCAAATAACTGAATAATTTAATAAATATATAGAAAAACATATATATACACCATTACAGTAAGAGTACTTTTTTTTTCCTGGACAGCTCAGTATTAAAAATTCTCCACATTATCTTCTTGCAGCACACATTTCTGATGAGCAGAATAACAAACATGATAACTTTTGTAGAAAGAAGCGAACATTTCTATTTGACTGAACACGTTACTTGAAAAAACTTTTAAGCATAGTAGCTATCCTTCAGGGGTGAACATATAGATTCAATATAGTAATAAAATAATAGGTAAGATTTTTTTTTTTTGTCGGGGATCAATAAACAACAGTCTACAATTTTCAAGAGGAAACATTTGAAGGATTATAAGAAACTGTTATTTCCTAACTTATGGAAATGATTGCAATAGATGGCAGTATTGGAAGACAAGTTCTCACTGTGTAATGTACCAGTTATGACTTTCATCCAGCAAAAAAAAAATGCCTATGAACATGGATGGCTCTGAGGCAGAGGTGCTTAGATGTTTATGCGTTTACAAGATTCAAAAGTAATATTCAGAGACAATACGGAGTCTGGAAAAAAGGCAAAGCAGCAGAGTCTGATAGAGTGCTGGTGTGGTGCTACAGCTTGGGAAATGCTTAAGGTGACTTAATATTACACATAACTGTTATTAATTTTTCTCAAATGCAGGTTTTGGGGTTTTATTTTTATAGTGACAGCTGAAGAAATGAAATACTTCAAGAGGAATCCAAGCATCTTTGATGCTGTGCATCTTCCATATCAATAATAAAACAAAATAAAAAGGTATTACTCTATCCCCTGAACTTTACAAGGATGGAAATTCTTCTTTACATTGTATCTAAAGGCTATTTTCTCACAGTGTATATTAAAAGGTCCTAAGAAGCTGTTGATGAGACTCATGTTTTCTTTCCTTAATTGAAAGTAGTTATGAAAGAAAGATGAACCCATATTTTTAATATAAAATACCTTGTCCATTTTATAATTAGCACAACCAATAGCCATTTACTTGGTTGCTGAAGATGGGAATAAACG
Organism: Cuculus canorus; assembly: GCF_017976375.1. Classification (NCBI taxonomy): domain Eukaryota; kingdom Metazoa; phylum Chordata; class Aves; order Cuculiformes; family Cuculidae; genus Cuculus; species Cuculus canorus. Next base: position 133,082,582 of record NC_071402.1, on the reverse strand, counting down.
AGTACAGGCCCTGCTTTTATTTAGCTTCCCTCCAGTACAGCATGAGGCAGCCAGAGAGACATTTAAGCAGATTATAGGTAATACAGGAGTATGTATGCTTAATTTCCTTCTACAGTGTGCTAGATACATCTCCTTCCAGTATGTATAATAACATAATAAATGTGCATGCAGGTAGAAATAACTGAGTTGTCTAATTCAAGCAGATACACAGAACTGCACAGGGACGTTTTCATTATCTGAAATGAGAAGATACAGACATTCTAACCTGGCAAATGTTAGTGTCAGAAGGTGTTATAAATAGCACAGATCTTTTTAATTGTTCAGATCTTGTCCAAAGACCTGGATTGAGCTTGACTAATCTAGTCTGTTCTTCTTTAGGCATATTTATGAGAATACAGGCAATTAAATGATCAAAGGGGAAAAAAAAAACTAATGAAGAGATCTTTTTGAGACAGGTATTAAATTTCTAGGATGACCTTTAATTGCAAAACATTGAAGTTTTATGATATTAGAAAGATATCATGCCAACCAAAAAGAATGTAACATTTTAAACCAGGAGAGAAGTCTTTCAATTAAATAGTCTTTATTTAAAGAAGAGATCTATGTATTTTCTTTAGATGTACATAAAATATTTAATAAATGCAGTAAAGGCTATATCCTATGCTATCAAACTACCAAAGCATACCCTTCCAAGTACATGACCAGTGCTGTCAGTGGTGATTAGATAGTGTTTTATGTTATAAAGCTCTGGATCAAAATTCGCTTTTCCTAGGTGAGATGTTAGTATTCAGGTTTTCTGGATTAATCTGCATTTCACCAGGAATTACTACCACTGGCAGCAGGGGTATTTTAGATGATGAAGGAAAGTTTCCCAGTCAAAAAGAGGACAACCTAGTATTCCTTCAGAAGTTCTGTAATCCCTCACGGTACCATCAGAATATCATTGTAGGTGTGCATGTATTCAGTTCGTTTTCTTTGTTGTTGAGAAATAAGTTTTTATACTGAAAGAAACTTTTATTAAATCAAATGTTTTGAGTGAAGATGATGACTATATAATTGAAGAACACCAATAAAATTTAAACTTCATTAAATCTAAGGTGAAGTTTTTGATTTTGAATTTTTGTTCTAGTTCTGAAAATGGAGAATACTGCTTATTCATACAGCCTTGCTGTTATCAGCTTTATTCTGCTGAAACAAAACCTGTGAGTGAACAAAGTGCAAAAGAAGAACATTTTACTTAGAACATTTTTTGTAAAAATCATAAAAGGAGTAAAAATAACACACCACTCCTTTGAACATCAGTGTCTGTAGAACACTAAGTTGCAAATGCACTGAACTAACATGTTTCCAGTATCACTTAAAGCAGACAGGTTTTGATCTGTGGCACCACACTGTCATCTAAATGCCCCCTAAACAGAGGATAAGAGGGTAACATTAGAGGAAAGGTTAAGTTGTACTGTAACTTTAGAGTACCTAGGAATATTACGGAAATGTATTGCAGGAGAAAATTGTAGCAGGCAAAGAAGCTTCCTGATCAAATACATGTGGACATATTAACTAACACAATAACTGATGTAACTATTTATTTTTATTTTTTTTTAATCTGAAGACTGAATTTTGCAAATAAAGTCCAATAAAAATCTACAATGGAATATTAAAATGCAGAATGTGTGCACCTAAACCCCTTAAACTTTGTCATAGTAAGTACTCAATTCTTTGAAAATAGCATTTAATACAAGCCTTTTGAAAAGCCAAAAAGTAGGTTTAGAAATAACTTCACCAATAAAAAGCCCTCTCTGAGCACTTACAATTATTTTTATGTCTATAAATACTTAAAAGTTTAACATGATTGCTTGAGAAATAAGGTATCAGGAAACTGAGAGAAGGGTAGTATCTGGCCCATGTCAACATGAGAAATGTAGCAGCTGCTTTGTTTCAGGAAATATATATCTTGAAGGAATACCAAAAGGAATAATGTCAAAATCATATCAGCTTAATGAAAATCAAAATACTCTACTTGTCTCCTGGGCCATGGCCAATGTCTTTGCAACACTTCTATGACCAGGGAAAAGAAACCCCCCACAGCATTGTTGAGATTTTCTTGTTAAAGAGAACTAGAACAATTTTAAAAATAATTTCCCTTGTGACCTTCTGAATTCTTATAAATGTGTGGTAAAGTGCCTAGAGAATCATAAAGTACAAGGCATGCAGGATAAGAGGGATGAACTTCATCTCAGTCAGGTGTCTGGGAAGCTGTGAAGAGAGAAAATGCTTACCTAAGCCTTCTGAGCTACTGTGCAGTTTGCTAATTCAAAGAACTGGTTTAGAAATTTGTTTGGTATTTTAATTTTATGCTTATAAGTTTCAAGCGTAGACTGTCAGGTAGAAGATGAAATCCATTACCAAGAAAAATGTAATGTGCAAGTGTTATGAAAGGTTATACATCACACACATTCTTGTATATGAAAACATTTGAGTAAAAATATTAGAACTTATGAAAAAGCAAGCCATATGAAATTATGTGGAACTCCTATAAAGCACAGTGAGTGTAAAAAGGACAGAAAGCACAAAAGGAAACTGTTGAGGAAGGTTGTGTGATATGTAAAGTAGTACTCTTAGGAACTGGTTGGACAGTCACATGCAGGAAATAGGTTAGATCTGCCTTTCATATTTAATAATAAAATAGCAGAAAATATTACTGATAATTTTTCCACAACGTTTTCGGTACTTGACGTTTATTTTGGGTCAAGATTGTATTCTGGCAGAGATCCTCCCTGTAGGGACTTCTTCATGGGCTGCCTGGAGAACCTGGTAATGAGCTGTTGTGGCACAAGATTGCAGGGAATGTGGAGACTTGAGTGATTCGTTACTCCACCTCCTGTGACCGTGGGCTAATATAGAAAAGCAAATGCAAGATATGTGCAGCTGTAGGTCACTTCACATTGGACAGAAAAGGAGCAGTCAGGGAGCAATTCCACTTCAGAGTTTGTCTCAGGACTTCTTTCTTCATGACTGCCTCTAAAGCCGATCCTGTCATCTTGTAAGAAGCAAGGCGATGAGAGCAAGATTTTTTGAAGTACCTGTGTTGTGTAATAAACAACTCTGATTACCTCGGATCCTACTACTTTGGAAAACACTTGTCTGCTTTCTTAATTTCACTTTTAATATGCAAGTTATCTTTGATGAGCTCAGTAACAGACATCAAGTAATGCTACGTTTCAGGAGCAGAGAGCAGAGTCTTCCCTTTTACTTGAAGGAACCCTGTGTTATCAGAGTGAAGGTATTTTACTTCAAGAGAGGATGTCAACAGTGATACATGTATAGGAAATTAAATTGTCCGGGGAGGTTGTATACTATAACAAAACACATTTCTCTTTCCTTTCTTTTTTTCCACCCAGGGGCAACTCTAAGTCAAAAGCATGTGCAAAATAACCCTAAATCTTCACGTACCCTATTTGCTCCATGCAAATCAGTTACTGATTCCATCCCTTATTCTTTAAATAGAGTTGTCCTGGGGAACATACCATCTGCCTTATGTAAACTGCCCCGTTAATTCTCACCTGACTACAGCTGCAAAACAGATGAGAACAAGGAGAGGGAATTAATGAATAGGTCCTGGTAAAGACCTCAGTGGGGTGTCTTTTTTTATTCAGACCACATTGTTACTTAGTATGACAAGCTGTTATCACCTAATGGTTTCAGGTCCTTACGTATAATGACTCCCATGCTCTCAGTATGCCTTAGACTGGACAACTTAAACTACTGTTGTGTTTCATAACCACTGTTGTATGTTGCAGAATTCCATGTGGAATTTTTACTGAATAAGGCTTCAACATGGAAACAGTTAATTTTAATGAAAAGTCCAATTAGTAAGCTGTCAATAAATTAAAAAGTAAAAAAAACCCAAACAAACAAAACCCCAACCAATCTCCCCTAAAAATATGAAACCCTTTTGGATTTAAATATCCAGTAATATTGTTTAAAAAATTAAAAAAAGCTATTTGCATCCACTGAATATATTATAGAAATTCTTATTTGATATTTTACACATTTTCTTGCTGTTAAGAATAATATAAAATCTGAGATAATGACAGAGATGTGGTATACGAAAGTTGTTACACAAAGAAAATGTCAAAAGAATTAATTAAAACAAGTGAACATCATTAACATGAGTGAGAAAGCTAATAAAGAATCACAATAAAGGAAATCCTTGTAGTATGATGTGAAGTATGAAGAAGCTGAAGCACTTCTGAAACTTAAAAGAGTAGAAATTCAGCTTGTTCAGACAGTTATGTGTAGTAATACACAGTCTTAAACAGTTTCTTAAACCCTTCAGGAAAGATTAAACATCCAAGTTAAAACTTTAAAAGTTATTCACCTGATTTTGGACTGGTGTCTATTTTAGAAATGACTGAGGGCTTAGACATGCAAGATTTTGAAGGAAGGAAAGCAACATTCACATGCCAGATGAATAATCTATACCTGTATGCATGCTCATACCATCTTTTGCTGCCAGTGAGCCTTGCATCATTCCAACACAAAGGCTGTGCACAAAAACATTCTGCTCAAGCAAGTTAAGCAGTGGTGCCTTGTTGAATCTAAGGCATTAAGTACTGAATTACTCGCGAGGTCAGAATGGCTCTAGTCAGTCTGGATACACAAGCAACTTCCTCTTGTATCACTCAACTCAGAAGGGCTTGATGAGAGTGAGGAGAAGAAAGGCCAAAAGCAGATTCTTCTGTAAATGATTTCTAGCTGGCACAGACTGGAACCGTCATTGCACACTCAACTCTTCAACATCAGATGAGAAAAAGCAAAAAGAAGCTCATGGGCTGAAAGGGATCTGTCGCCTTGAAAGTTCTAGATGGTCTGATGAGCCATTTGTCAAAAATGTCAAAGAATGACATAGTTACTAAGGGTTACGCTGTCCTTCTGGTGAAGAGAGCTAAAGTTTTTAAGGGAAATTTTCTGTGAAAGGTAATGGTTGAATAAGCTGGCAGAGTGACTGACTGCTATTGTCCTTTTAAGAAGAACAGGAAAAGAGTGCATGGTTATACTCATAGCTGCATCTATCCCTCTTATAGGTCACATGCCAGATTTTACTTGGGGGACTTCATGATAAATGTGACTGTTTAGGAGAACTTTTTCTTGTGTTATGATTAAAAGACTTAGAAACTCTCCTCAGACTTTCCTCCTTCTGGAAGGCAGTGTACTTGTAGACGCTATGAAAAATCTATTCAAGAAGTGACATTCCAATGGATAAAGATCTAAAATCCCTGAAATGAATTATATGAGAAACTACAGGCCTTTGCCTCTTGAACAAAAACAAGGGCATGACACTTGAAGTTGTGTGCATTCTATTCACACCATAGCTAATTATCCTAGGTTTTTTCTTAGCATATTTTTGTTTAGGTAGGAGGTGCATCCACATTGTACATAATTTTGAGGTGCTTCAGCCATCTCCCTTTAAGATGACAGTTTTCTTGACAAGAGCTTTGGGAAAACTATGCCATCTAGGTATTCTTGCTTGGGTGAATAAATCTTCATGAAGATTGGTGATACCGAAAGGGGGATTCCAGTGTTAAGAAATATTTTCACCTTTACCAGAGAGAAGTCTGCTAATGAAGTTATTATCTAATCTCATGGCATTTTGAAAATAAATATTTTTATGAAGATCTGTTACTGGTTTTCTGACTGGGGAACTTCCTCTCTACTTCACACATGGAGACCATTTCTTAAAATCAATCTTCTTTTCCCTGCTGATTAAACTGAACAATAAACTCTTAATTAGGCAGTTTTCTGTTTTTGATGTTAGCTTTGGAAGTTATTCACTAAATGAGGTGATAGGATAGTGAGGGTCCTTCTGAGGCATCCCCAGTGCCCATGCTGCTATGCAGGGCATAAAAGATGTGCAGGAGAAGAGAACTAGTCAGATTTGGAACCTAATTTTACATCACTGTTACCCCTGAGATGAACTCAACTCATTAAAAAAGTTATTTCTTGGGAAGTGTCTTAAAAGGTTGTTTGAACTTAATGCTCAGGCTCTGTTGGTATTCAGACCATACCTTTTCTCTACATTATTTGGGGCCATGCTTTGAAGTTTTGTCTTTCTCCTGGGTATTCTAGCTAATATATTTCATTGTGAAATGAGAGCACAGAAAAATACGGTATCATTATATTTCTTGTCTAGACTTGAAATGCTATAAAAAATTAAAAAAGAAAATGTCTCCTACTAGAAATCAGTGCACAGCTGTAAATAAAATCTTGAAGACAACAATTTGACAAACATTTTAACTTGGTATCTTCTTTTGTCTTGTGATACATACATACATTATAGAACACATCCCCAAAAAATCTATTTTCTGTCTTTTTACTCTGTCTACTATTCAAAAGCAGCAGAATTTGCCACTGGAATATGTCAAAAGAATATGTAGTCAGATCACCATTTCTCTTTTCTATATCTGTTCTCTCAAGTTTCTCTCTGCACATAGAGTTACATATTTGCTGTGTCACTCACTCCATTGCAAAGAGTGGCAGGAGATTCACTGCTGGGTGAAAGAATACACATGAGACTGCCCTGGCCAGTCCTGAGAATTTTGGAATCTGTGTTTGAACTATGCCTTGGAGAAAACTTGGTTCCTTCATTCAGACTGTCCTTAGTTCTTTACTTTTCATCCTTTCAACTTTTCAACTCCTGGCTGGTCCTTATCACATTTCATAATTTGACGTGATACGTGAAGTTCATTGCAAATTTGTTAAAGAAGTTAAGCAATTTAAATAACTGGTTTCACTAGAAAGAAGATTTGAACCCAATGTAGATTTGAAATTAATTTTGCAAATGTAAATATTTTTATTTTTCTGTAGAGATGGTGATTTGGTTAAGCTTTCTCCAGAATACAAGAGAGAATCCTATGAGATCAAAAGACCACGTGTACAGTAGTTTCTGTTGCTTTCTCTTTTGTCACAGTAAGATTGTCCAGAAAACCATTATTTGTCCTTTCCTTTACTTTACTGAACACTTGGGTGAAAATATAGTTAAGAAAAATCATTTACACATGATGCACAGTCCCTTTTCATTAATCCTTGGTATTCAGAAGGGTCCAGTCAGATCTAACTCTTCAGGTCTGTGAGCTTACAGTGGTATACTCGGTCTTCCACATATTTCAGTGTGCCCTAGAGACAGTCCCAACCAGTAAAAGAAGTAACACAATTCCTCCCAACTCACATGAGCTGAGCTACTCAAGAAATTTATGCTGTAGCTTCTGATATTTGTGCTGACATATGTGAAAGCCCTTGAAAAAGCACTGCTGGAGATAAAGCATGGAATAGAAATGCTTGTAGAAGGAAATGCCTGTAGAAGGGGCTGCAAAACCAAAGAAAGCAAACATAAGCTCAGCTCAAAAGGGTCTTCCTTGATGACAGAAGAGCTCTATGGAAGACTGTGATAGGCAGGCAGGAGGCAGTGGAACCAGGAGGAGAATTGTCTATGTATCTGTGCCCTGGCAGTGTCTTTAAAGTACAAGTAGTCTTTTATAGAAATTATCTGATCCATAATGCAAAACTGGATTGTGATAGGATGTGAAGTAATTCAAACATATTTCACTATGTCAAAATCTACCAAAACATCTGTTCTTCTGAGAAATGTTTACAAGTGAGAAATATTACCTGTGCAAAGCATTTTAATCAAGTCACTGCTGCTCACCAGCCATATTTTTCTGAAATGTATATTTTTTCTAAATGCATTGAGATATCTTGTTTTTACTGTTAAGTGTCGTTATTTTGGAATGAATTAAATTTGTTAGAGTTTCAGGTTTTGAAATATTTTTTTCAAGCTCAGTTCTATTTCCAGGTTCAGAAAAAAATGAGTGAGAATTCTAGTTAAACTTTGTTAAAATCCCTATATGTCTCATCTTTGAGTGCAGGCAGCGTGTTTTGATGGGGGTTATTTTTATGGCTCCTAAAATATTTGTTATTACATTTTAAAAGCAATTTATGATTTGTCATTATGTGGCATATTGACATCTGTTGTAGCAGAGTGAGACAAGATGAGAGAGAAATCATTAATAATTCTTAGATTTCAATCTGAAACTGAGAAATATCAATGTTTCATTGGCTTGACTATGTCTTAAAACATTTTAGCAAACTCATAGTAAAAAAAATCTGCATATATAGGCACCTATAATGAAAGATATGAAACTAAAATAAAATAAATTCGGTGTATACCAGTGTGCATGTATAAAATAGTCCTCAGTAAAACCAGAATTTGTAAAAATAGAATAATATTTATTGTAATACCTGCAATTAATAACATGTATGAGAGGAAAAAATATGAAGACATACTGAATATGTGGGTGTTTCTATGTGTACAAAAGAGGAATGGAGATTACAAAATGGATTAAAAAAAGTCCACTGCCATCAGCACTGAGGAGAACTGCCAGAGATGCCAGGTTCATCATTTATTGCAGCTGTGCACCTGCATATGCCACCTGGATTGTCTGTCACTGCAGCAGTTTTAGAAAGGTCTGAATATTCAGCCATTCAATATTCTCACATTTTATCTACTAAAAATTCTAATTATTTTTGCTGCTTATAAATGGCAAAGGAAAAAAGTGCCCCTAGGATTTGGCTCTCTGAGCAATAGGGGTTGCAGTGGTTAAGAGTAACTTAATCTACTGCACTAACAGATGCATCTGTAGACTGCATTAAGCAATCAAATAAGGATTAAAGAAAAAGTCACATTCGCTTTAATTTTCAGTTTTACTGCTTGACATACATTGCAAGAACAATTAATTCAGGATGTTTCTAACAAACAATAACCTTCAAAAGTTTAGTGTTTAAGAACTGAAATACAATCTCCTTAAAATTTCTTCAAATTTCCTATTCTCAGAAAAGGACATAATAATACACCTCAGGAAATAGCTGTTATTATACGTTAATACCATTAGCATTCAAAATAAAAATGACTAATTGAAGCATTTTAGCTTAGATTTATTTTAAATTTAGGCACACTTCTGAAGGCAGCCAAACAGCGGAAAAGAATTGGAGAAAGTAGGGGCTGATTATCAAATCACACATGTTGTGGCCGCCAATGGGCTTGGTGATTCCAGACCGTGTGGATTTAAAATAAAAAAAAGAGGAAAATTCAAAAGGAAAGACCTGAAAAATCATGAGACAATGCCTCCACTGATACAGTCAATTTTCACATTGTTCTGAGATCTTGCTCTGTGCATCTTCACAGTTCAATGCTTTAGTATTCATCCTGAGAGCTCTGCTAAATTTCTTAGGATGAGGTGAACCTTGCTTCTTTTTTCCATTGCTTCTAACCTCTGGCATCTTTTTCATCCACCATGATCATTTGCACGTAAACACAGGCCTGGAATCAGAAATACACAGTCTCCAACCTGTTTTCTAAGAAATCCACAGAAATGAACCTAAGACCCGATCTATACCTCAGGAATTATATTTATCGTCTAAGAATATAAATGGGTGGTTAACATGATGACTGCAAAAAGTGTAAGAAAGTTCACTGCTGTGAAGGACCTTGAGGACATCATGGAGGAGGCTGAGTGGCACAGAGGGAAATGCAGAAGAGAATGGAGAAGCTCAGTGGATAATACAATGTAATAAGATCATCTCAGCAATTATATTTTTTGAGGTCTTCAGTCTATTACTGTCATGGGCAAACCACAGTCTATGCAGTATCAGTAACTATGATGATAGGGCACAGAATAAAGGTCTGACCTATGTTGAGAGAACACAAAAATGGTTTTACACTAAAAACCAGGGATGTTATGGAAAGAAATCTCATCCGTAAAATAAGTTACCAATACTTAGGTCCTTCCCTGGGTTATGTTTTAGGCTTACTAAAGTCTATTGGAAAGATATGAGTTTCAAAATGTTATAGAAGAAGAAACAGTAGGATTTATATGCTAAACTGACTTATTGAGCAGGAAGAAATAAAAAAAGGAGCAGATGGCCTCAGTGACATCTGACGCAGCAACAAATGAAGTGTATGTGGTTAGGGATGTCAGCAAGTCTACCAAGAGGCTTGTAAACTTCTTCTGTTCACTCAAACTCAACAGGAGGTTTTGAGTAAGATTGAACAAGGATGTTCTTCTATGTGAATCTTTCCCTAGAGCTGCGTTTGTAATAGAGTGGGACACACCTAGGCAGTCTTTGCGGTAAACACTAAACTTCACATACAAATATTACTAAGCAATCAAAATAATTTCATAAATTTGAATGCTTGTTTTTATTGAATAAGGAATATAGAAACATTACTACTTCACGTGGAAGCCTCTGTAGTGTTTAAAATAAGCCTTTACAAAAGTATTGTGCATTGTGTGTGCCTTCATAGCTTCTACATACTGTCAGGTAGGGCCATTTGTACAGCTAGATGATTTCTTTCCAATTTGTCATACATAAAAACAAATCACAAGTAATTTCTTGTAATTTTGCTTCTCAGTGGCTTAGCAGAAAACAACAAAACAGAAGAAAACCAATAAGAAATTTGGTAAGTTTGTCTTTGGGGACACAGCGTGCCCATTGCATAGTCAGAAGGGGCAGCATAAAGTGAAATTTCCTTCATGATTACCTACATAATGAAAAATATTTTTTTTAGAAGATACAGCATCTCTTCCCATGGGTACTTAGTCAGCTCCCTGCCCTCCTTTGGTTTTGGCAACAGGAATCTCCACAAAAGCCTTTGAATTTCTCCAAGAAGACAAACTGCTATTGGTAAAGCTGGCATGATATAGAAGATCGTTCCTTATACCTTGCTGGCATCAAAATATATGACACAATCTAGTAAACAAACTTTATTTTTAATCTACCAGCTCTCCCTTCAAAATCTTACTATATATAAAACTATTTAATTACTGTTCATAGTGATTTTCTGGTTTCCCCCAAAGTGGAAGTAAAAAATTCATTTAAGGTTATAATCCCTCAATATCCAACATTTTTTTTGGCCCTGTAATGTAGTACATGCAAACTCTATTTATGGGTAAATAGAAAAACATTTTTAGATGTAAAACTAATAATTACTTATTAGAATAATTGAAATCTCTACAGTTCAATCAAAGAATTACCATTAGTCCAGATACCTTATTCTGCACAGAATAACTACTCATTACTATTACTTATATTAAACAATCATTACTGCTACATACAAAGATAAGCAAAAATAAACAACATAGCCATTGCCACCTGTTCATTAGAAAAATCACTGTTCCAGCTAAACCAAATAAAAACAGCAGTAGCAGGCAGGCTAAATTCAGACAGAGTAAGGCGGACAATCCCCAGGCTTGAGGCTTTGCAAACTCAGTACACAGCCTATTTCTGCATCATTTTTAAGTGGCATTGAAGTACTATCAATCAAAGGTTTTATTTTCTTTACAGTCTCATACTGATCCACACTTCTATTAGTGAATCCCTTCAAAACCACAGTCTCTAATGTTCAATATGAAACACAAACAGTGAAAATACAGTACAAATGCTTACTTCAGTAATATAAGAGTCACTTTTTCTGCTCTTGATCTATAATAATGAAGCTTAATGACACTTCTTTTCAGGCAAAACTTGACAATTATTTTGCTTCCTTGTTTGTTCTCTAATTTAAATGACCTTCCTTCCTTAAGAAAAGAGCAGTTGGATTAAATCTGTGTAAGTGGTAGTGTGTGCAATGGGGACATAAAGGTAAGTAAAAAAGAGGTCTGACTCTTCTCAGATATATACCCTAAAGAAGTCTTTTCTCCTCCACTTCATTTATGTAGCAATGATGGCAAAATATTTCTGTTCCTTTAAATACATTTCTACAAGTTGTGAAATGCGCTAATTCAATTTTGCCTTATTACTTGCAACAGTTGCTCCACTTCATGTTTTTTGCTATTCTCAGGCAAAGCCAAGAAGTCATAAGGCAACTTAGTCTGAGGGTAAGTATTAGTGAACTAAAATTTTCTGCTTATCATATTTAAAGAATGCAAATATTACAATTGCCTCCTAATAACCATAGAATCATAGAATAGAATCGCAAAGAATAGTTCCAATTCCTTGCCATGGACAGGGATACCTTCAATTAGGTTGCTCGAAACCTCAAAACCTCATCCAACCTAGTCTTGAACACCTCAGTCTTGAACACCTCAAAGTCTTGAACACCTCAAGTCATCCACAACTTCTCTGGGAAACCTTTTTCAGTGTCTCACCACCCTAACTATAAAAAAATTCTTCCTAATATACAATTTATCTCCCTTCTTTCCTAATATCTCCCTTCTTTCATCTTTAAACCATTTCCCCTAATCCTATCACTACACTCCCTGTAGTGATGCAGGAGTCCCTCCCCACCTTTGTTGTAAGCCCCCTTTAGGTACCAGAAGGCTGTTATAAGGTCTCTCTGGAGCCTTCTCTTCTCTAGGCTGAACAAGCCTAACTCTCTTAGCCTGTCCTCATACGGAAGGTGTTCTAGCTCTCTGATCATTTTTGCAGCCCTTGTCTGGACTCATTCCAATAGATCTATGTCTTTCCTGTGTTGAAGATGATAGAGCTGAAAATAAAACACTATGAACTCAAGACTTCTACTGTTAAATGTGAAATAACCTAAAATGTTTTAAGATGTGAAAATATTTTAGTTATAATTTGTTATAATATGATACTGTTACCAGAATGAAGGCAAATAATTCTTTAAAATAACATTATACAATGACAATACAATTAAAGAACTTGATTGCTTGTCTTTGATCACAGTGAAGATTAAAATAAAATTTTAAATCATGTTAGATACTCCTTTTTCAAATGTTTCCCTTAACAGCTTTTCCAAGAGGCAGAATTCAGAGAAGAGATAGAAGTTTAATGGTAACAAACACTATACAGAATGACATGGAAAACTGGCAAAGGCTCAGAAAGAAATGTCAGCCTATGAAAATGATTTCTGAGGTTCAATGCCTACCACTCACATGTATCCACCAAAATGGCTGAATAACATGTTAAACACATGAGATATAATATATGCACCAGCATCTGTTTTCAGTAATTGCTCTTTTTGAAGCCCCTCTGCGAGTTACCTATTTACACTTGCTCCTATACTTCTTATGATAAAATGTAGATGTCTTTACAGTTTTGGTCAGAAAACGTTGACTAGGCCTTCAGTAAATGTTGGTCCTCTTGAAGTTATTCAAATGAAATGTCTGCAGTTGTTGCTGCTTCTCTAGCACTAAAATATGGGAGTAAGGCAGTCTCCAAAATGAGGTGACACAATTTTTATTTGTTGAACACACCCTGAGGCTCTGAGCATGTGCATCAGTCACAGCTATAGTGCAAATGGGTGGGTCTGACTGATTGTGATTGAGTAAAGTGCCAGCATAACTGAGTAAGATTGAAGATGACTGCGCCGATATGCTTGAATTGGCATTAGTATTAATGAACAGGACAGCACATATCTTGACATGAATAAGTGGTCACAGTTTGGGAGTGTGGAAGTGAGTATCAGCCCATATGACTTGGTATGAGTCTGCACAGGTGTATGTGTGACACATGAGTGATTACAGAAAGTCAGTATTGGTGGGTGGGAGTAGAATAGTGTCACTTTATATAAATGAGTATCCCTGACAAGGGGCAATTTAGTTTCTGCCTAAAGATTTCCTGTTGATAGAGACTAACCTACCACATACCACTGACAGAACATCCACTCCCTTCAGGCAGTTATCTACTGCTTTCCATTAGATTGTGATATTTCTTAACATTTCTGCAAGTACAGATACACATCACTCTGATTAAGGTTATCTCAGAGGATTTTGTTGGAATGAGATATCGTATTTAACCTTGGATAAAATCCAAGCCTTCATTATTGTATAATTTGCTCAATTTTTCTGATAGACTATATGTTTCCTGATTGATAGGATATTATCTGTCTTTCATGTTCCCTGTCAAAAGAGACATTTGAAACTATTGATGCATACACCTATTTATATGTCTGTGTATGTATTTACACACATATAGGTAAATTTATATCTTTTAGAAAAAAGTAATAAATATTACTTTATAAGAATTTAAACTTAAGTATGGTATAAACTTTATTTCAGAGCAGTAGACATCACTTCACCCAGCACTGAACTTAGAACTGGAAACATGAATGGAAGCCAAAGTGCCTGGTATGGACATGTGTTAGGTATGCATAGTCTTATGATTTTCCTCCCAAGCATGACAATGCAGTCTCTTTCTGTGGACAGATACCAGTACCTAGAAATAGCTGTTATCTCCTGATGATAGTACTCAGGGTATGACTCTCTTGAAATTCTTTTTCTTCTCTCGGGAGAAGAATGTATCTACGACTCCCCTGACTCAGCCCAGGATTATCTGTTAATTTTGTTAACCTGTTAATTATAATGTTAATTCTGTACCGGCACCACCCTAAGCAGAGCACTTAAAAGTCTCCTTCTGGTTAACAAATACAAATATAAAAAGGTGTCATAACTATCACTACAATTTTTTCAATAAACATGGGTTCTACACTTAGCTAAAGATAGAAAGAAGCAGAAGAAAAGAAGGAGAAGGAAAGAAAGCAGATCCAAATCTGACAGCTGAGACCCCAATAATGGGTATATTTCTCCTCACCCTACACATATGAGAAAGCAAAGCACTTTCTCACACACTCTCACACTCTATCTTTTCCTAAAGCTCTCAGAAACTTCTGTCTTTAGTTAACTGCTCTTGCTGTGAGTTTCTTTAGATTATAATCTTCCGAACTCTGGGGGATTTCTCTGGGTTATAGCCCCTATTTGATGAAAAAGAGAGTTGCTAAATTAACAAAGACTGACTTGAGATACGATTCCTTTTTTTTCATGGTAGAAATTCCATGATACCAGTAACTATTTTTAAGGGATCCTGTAAAAAAATATCTATGCTTGAATGTTCTTATCCCTATATTTTTTTCTGCCAAATAAGACTCTGAATTTATGTATATCACGGTCTCTGTGTGTTTCTCATTAGGAATTTGGACCTTAGCGTGTGTGCTTGCCACCTTCAACCTTAGAGATCCCAAATGTGTAGAGACCATTTAAATCAGTTTTCCCAAATCAGTTACGTTTTTGCACTCTGCATTTGTGCTGGCTCCTCTACTGATGCTTCTTATAAAGGTTGCAAATCTGTATCATGAAGAGGCATCTGCAGACTATCCACAATAACACACCTTGCAACTCCTTTTGCCTTACTTGCTGTTCATCCAGTTATTATATACCCAACACTAGTAGAGTAAAGGACTTTTTTTTTTACTCCTGGGAGTTAAAAAAGTGGGAATGGGCACAATACTGGATATACAAGTGTTGAAAAAGTATTCTTTTACAGAAGGGCAAGAGTTACAAATTGTGCTCATGTGACTTCCATTTTACAGGATGTACTCGCTCACTTAATGGCAATTTTCATGAGCCATCTAAATAAGTGACCTCATAAGTAAGAGCCCATGTATATTATGAACACCATCATGCAGGAAGATGACAGATTTTATGGATTGGTCATGGCAAAAATGGCAAATTTCACAGTTTGTCATGCATTAATGGAGATGGTACAAAAACATAAAGTCATTTATAGTGATAAAAAATGATTCTGAGAGGATTCAAGTTATCTTTCTAACAAATATAAATCATAAAGATGTGTGACAGGCTATCAATAGAATTTGGAAAGATTATTTTAAACTGGAGAAAGACACAAAAAATAAAGCAGCAAATAATGATTGTGAGGGGATTCTGTCAGAAAAACCAAGAAGTAGCATGTAAGGTTGACACCGCTTCAAATCAAATTCAATATGCTTAGAGCAGACAGTTAAATTTGCATGGAAGTTTTCAGCATGTTCAGTGTTATGAGCTCTGATCCATAAGGTAAACACAGAGGAACAGTGCAAAGACCTTTGTTAAGCCTGTATAAAGCAAGATGTTAATATGGAACACAATAAAGAACTGTTCTTATGGTAAGAAAGTTGATCTGGAATTAAAGTAGCCCTTCTAAGTGCAAAGTCTCATCCACTTTTCTGTAACCATGTCACTTTTGCCTGTGATATTTGCTGTTTAATCTAAATAGCGCTGAACCTTAGTATCTACTTAGAAGAGAAGAGATCAGCACATTCAAAAGTGTCTGCTGGGTTTTGGATTCCCTGGCTTTTGGATGTTTTCTTTTTCTGAGAGACTGTTTAAATGTTTCTGTCATTACAACCATATCCTGGCCTGCATAAGGAATAACGTGTCCAACAGGACTAGGGAAGTACCAGCCCCAGTACTCAGCACTGGTGAGGCAGCACCTCAAATACTGTGTTCTGTTTTGGGCCCCCCAATGCAAGAGGACATTGAGATGCTTGAGCATGTCCAGAGAACTGCAACAAAGTCGGTGAAGGGTTTAGAGCACAAGCCTTATGAGGAACAGCTGAGGGAGCTGGGGTGGTTTAGTCTGGAGAGAAGGACTGAGAGCAGACCTTATTGCTCTCTACAAATACCTAAAAGGAGGTTGTAGCGTAGTGGAGGTAGCTAGTGACAGGATAAGGGGAAATTGCCTCAAGATGCACCAGAGGAGATTTAGGTTGGCTATTAGGAGGGATTTCTTTACTGAAAGAGTTGTCAAGTGTTGGAATAAGCTGTCCAGGGTGTTGTTGATCACCACCCCTGGAGTTGTTTAAAAGATGAATAGATGATGTACTTGGGGAAATGGTCTAGTAGCGGACTTAGCAGGACTGGACCTATCAGTGCTGAGCTGAAATATTTCTGAACACAGCAGTCACTTTGTATGCTTAAATTACAGAGCTCACCACTGATTTGTGACCTTTAAGCAGAATTTACCTAATTAAAGGAGATTCAGAATTGCAATGTATCTAAAGTGAAAAGCAGACTTTGCTCACCCAACAGGTGGACTGCAAGGAAACACTGTAGTTTCAACAGCAACTGAACAGCTGGTGATGGAGAAAAGTGAGGCTACGATGGATGGAAAACCTCCAAATAGATCCAAAGCTGGATTTTTGAAGTATGTTTTGAAAGTGTGTTATGTTGACTAGAGAAATATTGTAGAGAAAGATTGCCTTTCTGTAGTTCTCTTTCCAAAAATTTATTTCCAGTTTATAAATCTGCAGCCTGTAAATTCTTCATCTGTAACAATCCCCAGAGTGACTTTATCTTAGCTGACAAACTCTACCATTGCTGAAGAACAAGGCTAATGTAGCAACTCCTGCAGCAAACATTTTCAGTGGGTGACATAACAGCATAACGCTAGAGAGCATTTTCAAGAGCAGTCAAAATAATTTGAGAATGCAATAGGCAATACACTATAACATACTTGCAGGAATATGGTTAAGACAATGAACTGTTTGTCTGTAACTAAAAATGTAATATTTATTTGCTTTGCATGCTTCATAAACATGATAAAATGCATCTGTTAATTCTTTCAAGTTATAATATAGTACCTGCACACAGTGTTCTTCAGTAAACTGGATTAATTTTTGCAGCAAGATCTCTTATTTCATTGGTAGTACCATGTAGCATCTTGAAAATTATGCTGTAATTTCATTTGAGATAGAAAATAAGCTGTGTAATCAGCAATATGTGCTTTATTTCTACAATACTCTTAGTTCCTTTTCATTTATTTACCTTTTCAGAATTTCCAAATTGAAAACCTCCAGACTGAAGCTGCCATTTTTCGACACTTTGATTTGGTGGCTTGTTAGCTTTTTTCTTACAAGGACATCTGCACAGAGACATGAAGATCTCCCTCCTTTTCAGGAATCTAGATAAACATACGAAGTTCGTATTTTGCTAAAATGGTCACCTTTAACAGCTGCACTGAAACGCAAATTCTCACCTTTAAGCTTCCTAGACAGTCTCACAGACTGTACCAGTACGTTCACATGACCACAAGCAATTAAGTCAACAAAGTTTAATGACCTAGGAATTCTTTGAGCCAAGGTAATGGTGTTAGCTCTCCTAGCTTGTTGCAAGTACAATATAAAACTTAATTGTTTGAAATGTGGCAGCATATGCTAATGCTTGTTATTTATTGACTGTTAAGTCTGTGTGTGCAGTAAAGGGAGAACAAACTCAAAGCAGGTTTTAAGAGTAAGAAGTTGGAAGCAAGAAATATAGAGGAAGTTAAGAACATAAAGTTGTATACACAGTCAGCTAAATTAGCTCAACCAGCCAGCAATATCTCCTTATGCTGCAGCAACACTGCTGCTGGTTGTTGTGCAAAAATAGACAGCTTGTTCACATCTTACAGAGTCGTGATCTGTACAAAGATTCAGGAAGACTTTATTTCATCGTTTTTTCTTCAAGTTTTATTTGGTACAATTTCACAACACTAGAAGAGCTGAGTGTGGGTGCGTGCGTGCACACACACATATATATGTATATTTATATGTACACATGTAAATCTCTAAAATAGATGTAGCTTAGGTTTGTCTTATTCCCACAGCAAGAAATTAATTCCACGGTACTTCCCTGAGTGCCAGTGTGATATAGATAGCTACAATATTTAAATTGACTTGTGAGAAAAAGTAAGAATAGGTTCCAGACCCAAAGGTAGCTTTGAAGAATGAAATCATAAAAGTAATGAACCTAGTTTTAGTGAAGAATACAGACTGCTATCCTTCATTCAAAATGAAATTACTGTCACCAAAATCTATTCATTGTGCCATTTTCAGTTCTCATTATGATTGTTCTCGGTAGAATTAGCTACTAAAATTCCAATTCTTCATGTGTTTTATAAATCATAGTATTAGACTTGAGTATTTTGACCTTTTCAATATTCCCTGGTTTGATTGGCTGTGTTGCCTATCTGTTCCATGTATCCTATTATTTTGCTACCACTCTAACCTATGTGGAAGTAGATGAACCAGATAGCCAATGAAAATGTAGGATATTGTAAAGGTCAAAGTACTAACATTATTGCTAAATATTTCACAGCATACTTTAAGTATTAAAGCTCTGACTGCTGTTCGTTATAACTAATGTTGAGCAAAGAGCAGAAAATAGGACAAATTTTAGTCAATGTCTTAAGTTGGCAAGAATCAAAATAACAGCATAGGCAAACTGTATTCCTTATTACAACTGTATTACTGACAACTAGCCCACATTATCTCAGAATTAAGCATTTTGGTCAATTGAATGTTATCCTCATTCCTTAGATCCCTTTCCCTGTATATAGGTATTTCATGAACCTGTGTTCATAAGCCAATGTTTCTGCAGATATGTAGGAACACTGAGGAATTGCTAATCATTTAGTAGCTCAGTTAACAGTTGTGTTGTATCTGGCTGGAGTGCTACCCAATAGGCAGTCTTTAACAACAATTTTTAAACAAAGTGGTCTGCTTACCTTTCTGTTTCTGGGACTTGAAAGAATCTGGACAAGTCAGGATAAAATTTGACTGCTCATTTCCATGATACTTTCACTTAGACTGGAAGCAATACATACCACTGCTTGTGTATTGAAACTGCTTCTACAAATTGTTTCTTCATATTTCATGGAACTTACATCATTTAAAGAGAGAAATTGAAGGTCCTGGATGTTGATTTGTAATGATCTAAGATTCAGAACTTCCAAAGAGTAGACAGGTGAACTGCTAACAGCTCATGACTTGCCTTGAAAATACAAATAAGTAGACACTGTGATATGCACAAATGTATTAGTAGAAGAAAAACACTAAAGGAGTAGCTTTATCATTACGGCAAAGATATTCCCTTCCCAATATGACTGGAGTCAGTCCAGAAAGAATATTAATACTGCGGGATGTGCACTGTGCTCTAATATCTCTTTTTACAACATTGACCTTTGATAGCATAACATTGAATAAAATCCAGGGGCACACACATCATCTTAACTGCAACAGGATCTTTTCAGTGAATGTAATAAACAGGATCATATGCATCTTAGGGTATATTGCTGCACATCGTATTGCATACCATGTAGCATACATCTTTAAAAGAGGTACAGTTATTTTAGATGCTTCAGCTGAAAGCTTTCACAATGATTGTCATCATTTTAGTAAGAAGGAGTACTTGTAAAATTACATATTATGTTATTATAATTTTGAATTTCAAATGTCAGAAAAATATTTTTAAGCTGCCTAACCCAAGTCCTAAAATAAGGCCTATTGACCTGTGTTTGAAGTATATAGGATCTACATGTTAGCAAAACCACAGTTGTGGCTGCTCTACATTTCATTTGAAGTTTATTTTTCCCAATGATGAGCCAAAATTTTTTATTTTGCTGGAGATAGTGTAAAATATCAGAGTTCTAGACTAATTTTTCATCCACCAGTGCAGTCTTGCTAACTTCAGCACTAAGACAATATGTGTCCAGGGTGAATTGCAGTACATGACCAGAACTTCTACTGAAATCTTGCTGTGAGGATTTCTTTGTTTGCTATCAATCTGCTTACAACTCAGAAGAGTACTCGAACTGACTGTAGTAGGTTATATGTTGTTAGGATTGAAGATAGCATGTTATCATTAATATAAACCATGTGTTTAGAAATCCCTTCTCTCATTCTGCTTTTTCCTGTTTCTCTCATGCCCCAAAATGCAATAGTGATTTTGTAACAGCTCAAAAACCAAAAAGCGATTCTTAAGCTGGGGTTTACCTCCATTATTTATCGTCCTTCCTCTTCCTTTAGTTTTGGGTAATGTAAGGATTGACTTATAAGGACATATCTGAGGTGATTATTATGATCTTTTCACACTGAATATAGTGTAACAAAGTTCCCTGACTGTAGAATCCAGATAAAAATCCCCCTGAATCAGATGATGAGGCAAAATGGCATTGCCTTAACAGTCATGTGTGTTGAATTCCTATTAAAGGACCATGGAGATGGATGTATTAATTTGCAGTTTGTTTAGTGTTTTTAATGGGTACCGGTGACAGTTCCTGACTCTCTACAAGCCATCCAACAAATATCATAAAAGATCATTCAAGGTCCAGTCATTAAGGCAAAAGTGAATAAAATACGAAATCAAGTGTAGTTAAATACATAATTAGAACAGATTACCTTCTCATAAGAATCCCATGCAAAAGAGATTTCTCAGCCCAGAAATGGGAGTCACCCTTATAACTGCTGATGCTATGGAAGTTATGAAATAATACCCGAATATTTTAAAGGCAATATTTGAAAGAGAGGTCTTTGAAGTAGACTCCAACATCCTTTATATTACTTGATGCCTTGGAGTCACTGCTAGAAACCCATAAGAGTCCAGGACAGCCAGAGCCCACCTGATGTCGTTTCTTTTTCCTTATACGAAGTGAGACAACTTTCAGGACTGAGAATACAAGTGTTTGTGGACTTCCTAAGGAGTACTGGGCCAGAACAAGGGGGAAGACGTTGGCGTTGATGAGTCAGGATCAGGGCACCTCCATCACTTCATATGTTCATCTCTGTGCTGAATGCATGGAATTAGAGGCAGCAGGAGTGATCTCCTGCATATCTGTCCATTTGCAGTTTGTAAGATCCTGCTGTCCACCTACTTGTCCCTAGACAGTTAGTGGACAGACTGAATTATTATTTGGAATTCATCAAGAGTCAGCAGCTGAAAGCATATATTTGTGTGTTTTTTGCACATCAGGATTTAAATACATTAAAGTGTATGTGGCTAGGTAGGTGAAAAAATACATTTCTTTGCTAGTCTGGACAACAGCTCTCAGAATGCAAAACCTTTGTTATTTTACTTTCATACTTTCATTAGGTGGTATTTATATAAGCATAACTTTATAAGTAAGTAAATCGTGGTAATAGACCTCAATTTCCGGGTTGTAGTGCCCTTTTAATGCCCTGCATGATGTTCCAATCTAAAAGGCACTAATAGAGAAGTTTCAGTGTTGAAAAGAAAAGTGAGGGAAATCAACATATAAAACTTAGCCCAGTCCTAGGTAGTAAAAGGCCTTTGTTCTGAAGATTGTTCCCCCACAGAGTAACAGAATTTTCTTTTAGCCTTTACAGTCAATTCTCATGCTGTTGAAATATCATAATCAAAGCTCTTTGCCACCTTGTGTTGAATCTACCGTACTTGAAATCTTTTTATTTAGTGAGAAACAGTGTTTCTACCCTAAATAATATGATGAAAGCATTCAAAATGTCAAATGAACATTCACTGGTTAAAAATATCTTCACTTTTTACTATCACAATGGCAGAGGGAACTGCCTGTAGGTGACTGGAATGATTAAAAAGGAATGGAGAATATACAATGGTTGCTTAAAAGGGACTGTGAGAGTTCATCACACTATCAGGTGTCACTGTTACTTTTATCCCCAATTTCCTAACCAGGATGGTGCAGTACTTTGTTCAGGATAGGTTTGCACCATTGGGAAAACTACAGTTTTGTTCGGAGTCCTTTGTCAGTTGCTTTTAGCTTGCACTTGTCATCCTCTCCATTCTTCTGTGCATAAAGGTAGTGTTAGCTTACAAATAGGTATTCCTCAAAGGAAATGAACTATTACCTTACCTGTCTGTGCACATCAGTCCATGGTGCAGACAGAAATGTTAGGAAAATGATGCATCTGAAAATTAATCGTCTGGATGTTAAGAGAATCATTTTGTGCATATCTCTATTTTCCCTAGCATCATGAAGAGCAGAACTGGTTATTGGAACCATCTAAACAAAAATAACAAGTGAATATTTTTATAGTGATAACTACTACAAATAGATAGGTTTTCAAAATGAGATCTGTTTAAAGTCTGACATGTTTCCCTTCAAAAAGACATAATGCCGTATTAGTATTTCAACACTTTTCCTAGCCTTACAGTCATTAAGAATACAGTATTCCATAGTGTCTTATTAATACACTTCTCTCTTGACGGTAGCAGACTTATCAAAATGAGAGAGGTACCCGTTCAGGGTAGGTATTAAGAATTTTATAGCACTACCTATATTCCGTCCAAAATGCCACTGACTTATAAATAAATCTAAATCACCTCATACAGCCAATATCAACAGGACCAGCAGAAAAAGATATATATTAGCAAGTGGCCTAGATCAATTGTTAAGTATGCCCATGATCAAACAGGCGTGGAATATATTTGTCAGGCAAGAGAGAGTCAGTAGTCAAAAGAAAATAAAGAAAAAGGACTGTGTAGTCACTCCTATTAAAAACATGGTTTCCCCTCCATATTTCTTTAGTGTTCTTCAATGATATATAAGGGAATATAGGCCTGAAATGGAAGTGTTCGGTATGAGAATGGAAGTGAGGAAGTATTGTTCTCTGGGTTTTTAAGTGGTGCTTTGGCACATAGTCATCTTGCCTATAGAAAAATGTTCAAGAGAACCTTGGCTGTCTAGAGGTAGTCATGCCAAGTAACTGTTGAACCATTATTTGGCATAGCTAGCTAGGCACACCGTCATCCGACAGGGTACATGCTGGGGACTACTGACTATGACATGGCACCAGATTCTCTTCATGAGGCTGCGTGATGGGCTACTGCTCACTCAGGTCTTCGCACTCCTGGGAAGTTTTGGAAGAGTGAGTCACTCCTCTCCCAGTGTAACAAATGATAGTTTCGCGGCAGTTCCTTCATTGGTGCCCTTGATGGGATGCTGATGTTCTTAATAACACACATGACCTCAGACAAGTCTTTCAGAGGACAGTCCTTTCTTTAGTTGACATGGAGCTTGATGGTATGGGATCCTATACCTCCTAACCTCCAGGATACTTCCGCTCTCTATTTGTTCCTAGTGTTCATAGTGCTCTTTTTCAACTAAGTAAGGTGCTACAAATAGAAGAGCTGTTTGTTTACCAATACTGGCAGAGTTAAAGTGTTGCTCTTTAATAGAGAAAAAAAGCACAACAGGAAAACGTCAACAAACCAAAACTCCTCAATACCACACTTTATTGTCTGCAACATTCTAGTAAATACTTTGTTGCCATTATTTTGAAAATGATGACACTATCTATTGTACCAGCATGTGAAATTTTATACGAGTCAGGCCATTTGCAATTATGCCAGAGATTCAACTTAAGTCAATTAAAGTTATAAGAAGATTGGTCTTTAAAAATGGAAAGTGAGGAGAAGGGATTTTGGAGGCTCAACTGTGCAGTTTCAGCTGTCAAAATTTAGTGGTGTGGGACTAAACTGCGACAATACTGAACACCAATCACTCGCTTCTGCAAAAGAATGACAATACAATTTCATGAGTCTGAAAATGCTCATGGCAGCCACATAGTGTACCCTTAGCAGGCATTCTTTGGTGAACAGTATTAAAACCTGTCAAAATAATGAGAATGGTGAATAGAAACTACTGAAAACAGACACCATATTCTTAAACGTAGGGGATCATAGTATTAAGTGATGCCAGTTTCTCTGTATTGTCATTGGCCTGAAATTTCAAAGTGGTGAAGTGTAACTGTTTTAGGCAAGTTATTTAATGTTGCAGAAATGGGTGAAACACATCAAGCAGGACTAGATTTGAAGTACAAATAACCTTGTTAAAACTGCAGTGCATAATTACCAGGTAGTCTAAAGCCCACATAGCTACTGGATATTGAAGCACAAAGCAAATAGCATTTCCTCTGAATAAATATATTTATATAATTATATTTTATATGCAATAAAACCTTTTAAATCTTTTTTTATATTTTGTCTTACGGAGTGTTTGCATTTCAAAATCTTACAAAGGCTATGAATATGTTTGTCTGTGTACAGACCAAAACTACAATTTTAACAAAATATTCCCTAGCATGAAGGGCCAGGACTTGGGTTTGGAAACAATCTTTTGGTTAACCATCATAATTTTGTAATATCTTCTTCCTTTCAATCTTCATTGTAAGTTTTATCTGTAAAAGGTGTTACTGTCAGTGATATATTTACTTTGGCCGAGATTTTGTCAGGCTTAAGCCATTAAGTCTTGTGCTATTTTGAAAACACTGCCTCCAAGGTGTTTTTTAGGGAAGGAAAGTTCAGCAGTGGAAGAGTGGCAGAATTTGGATGTCTGTGTCACAGCTTTGTTTCCTCCCAGTAAAGCTGGATATTCCAGAGTTCTTTTCTAATACTTCGGGATAATGAAAGTATTAAACATTATATTAGGTTTTCACATGCAGCTTACCTTAAGTGCAGTGTGTTTGGCTTTTTTATTTTTATCATAGCTATATCCTATGATTATCCAGATAGTAGTTAGTCAGGATTCACTGAGACTAGAGAAATCCCAGTCAAAACTTGAGCAATAATATCTGTGATAATTCTTTTACAAGTGTGGTAGGTCCTGAACCAGGATTATTCATTTATATAATTTAAATTATATAATAAAATAATTTAAATGCAGGCAAGTGCCTTCCTTCTCAGTTATCTTGAGACGAATAAGATAAACATGAGACAAAGAAGTTTAAAACAGCTGTTCTGTAGTAAAACTGAAGGCTCAAGGCATACGAATTTCTTAAAAAGATCACGAGTACATGTAAAGACCATGTTTGACTTGTTCTGTTTCTTGGTAAGAAAATGTATTTACTCGCACCACTAAACCTTAGTATTTGTAACTCCTTAACAGTTTTACTGCCCAAGCTATGAAGTTTCATTCCAGAGAATGAATCAGAGGCCACAGAATCCACATTCTTTAATGGTAGTGCACAGCACTTAAAATGATCAGTGCAATCTAATGGTCTTTCTTAAGTTCTCCTTCATGTTATTAAACTGTCCTTGTGTTGTGTGCATCCATAATACTGAGACAGCAATGAAAATCCCAGTTTAATATCTTGTTTTATATATTCAATAACATCTGCATTACAACATTGCCAAGGCTGAAAAACTTTTTAGAAAACCTTGAAATCAATTAAACTGTGGAAAATGTTATCCTCCTTATCCTTAAAAAAAATCAGTTTAATTATTACTAGGCATAGTTTGCTGCATTTTGCATTTTGTGGATCCTCTGTGTCGTAGCCAAAACTGGAAGCATTTGCAGTATGTCAGTGTTGTGATATTTAGGAACAGAATAGTGCCAGCAGAAGGGAAAAGTCTGAAAAGAAAGCAGGTTTTGGACTGTTTTCTAGAGTAAAACATTTCCGCTATTTAAAAGGTGCAAATCCCTGCTTTCTTTAATGATCTGGTTCTACAATTTTTTTCAGTACAAAAGAGAACAACTTTGTGTTTAGGTTTTTAAACACTCAGTTTTCATCTTAATATAATTTATATCCTAATGCACTTTCCCAGCTATGCAGGCAGTTGCTGTGGCTGATTAAAACAACAGTCTCCAAAACAGCTCTCTTTATAACCTATTATTATTAGTAGCAATATTATAATTATTGTTATCGTTATTGTTATTATTTCCACCACCATTATTCCATTGCCTCTTCATATATTTGTGTCAACAAATGATCAGTCACATGTATTGCTCATCTTGTTAAATCTGCTTCTTTCTTTGTTGCCTATGCCCTTTTGCTTTCATCTCTTACTGCAGTGCAGAGCACTGGGTTTAAGGTGCCAGGTAGGATTAAAGGCATCCCAGGGAGAATTCGCCTTTGAAGTGACAGAGAGTAAATGCTTCTTATCAGCTCTAAGTGCTCCCTGTGTCATTGGCTTTCATGGCTGTGGCATGTAATTTGTAAGAATCTCTTCTTTCTGCATGCTGTAGTAGAAAGTAATCTTACTTTTGAACAGTGTAACTATTCATCGGTAGAGGCTTCTCCAGGTGGATGATGGTGACAGATTAGTGGTAAACTAGCATCACATAAAATTCCTGTAATAGTAAAACACAAGCTTAAGTATGATATTATTTGGTTGTCTGGCTGATTATATTCCATTGTTACAAATGTGCTGTGCCTTTATTTCCAGCCTTTCTGTTTCACCTGATTTAGGAAGGGCCACGGGTTCAAGGCTGAGTGGATTTTTGAATAGCAAGTGCCAACTAGTAACACTGTGTTATGGTTCAGAAACAAATTGTCCTGGACATACCTGATGAGGAACGTTACAAGGAGTACAAAAATAACATGACTAATAGATAATTGATGTACAAAACCCTGAATTTATCATCCTTCTTTGAGAGACCTATGTTGCCTATGAGTATTTATAGGCAAAGTATGAGTGAATTCTGAATTCTGAAAAATTTAAATCTAAGTTGCTTAGTTACTTGCCTTCATTTAATAATATTTTGTTTCCTTCATTATTAGATAATAAAACAATAATTCTGTTGTTATACAGCATATATTCCAGCAGATATCCAGTTTTGTTACTGGTCATTTACACAACTGAAACTCTTGTTCAGAGGCTATATTCAAGCATTCACAGTGCAAATATAATTTTGCAGGAGGGTTTCTGCCTATAAATTTGAATGTTTATAGTAGGTGAAGATTCAAAGTGTGGCTAAATCCTGCTCAAGTTCAGAAATAAAGTTTGTTTTCTGAAATCAGGGTAATAAACAGGACACTCCAAACACTTCTATTTAGCAAATTAATTGTTTATACTCAGATCACTTCAGAGCTGAGGGTCAATCACTAAGCTATTTCCCAGCACTACTCCTTTCTGAAAATAAACAAATTGCACACACACAAATGAATTTTGTTCAGTGACTTCCTCTAAATTTGAATGATTAGAGCCCAAAGGACTGCTACTCCTCTCACTTACAGAGATGTAAAAAAGAAAAAAAAAGCTCTTTGAGCTGAGAAAATGTTGGAATTTTTCTTTGGTCACCAAAGACTAAATCCATAAACTTTTGAATGTCAAAGAAGAAATGTATTAAGAAAATCTTAAGCACAGAAAGTGCTAAGTAAAAATGCTTATGCTATGCTCTTGCATTGTGCTAAGGAAGAGAAGATTTTCCAAAAACTTGTTCAATTGACTTATGTACGTTTAAGGCTATAGGAAAACAAAATATAGTTCTTTCATTATTCTGATTTTATTTAATATTGTTTTCAGCTGGCAGTTTAAAATCCCCATACATCTAGAATTTATATGGAAAGAGCTCAGATTATAAAATTAAGACATTTTATGTAATTCAAGATATTTTAACTCTTCTTTATTTCCTTACACTTTCAAGAAGGTGGTCTGACATACTGATGTATTTTAAATTATTAATTTCTATGTATTTTTAGCAATATGCAAATATAATGCCTGTTCTTCACACCTTTTACCTTCATCCACCTAAAATTCCAACCTTCATATAACTTTGAATTCCTTTAATATCTCTCTATATTTTTTTCCATTAGTGGCAGTTCTGGATGACTTAAGTTTTACAGGCTCTTACCTTTTCTAACTTGGCTGAACTAGTTTCTCAATGGTGACAAACTTGCCGTGCATCAGAAGATATATGTATGTTTGGAAAATTTAGTACCAGCAAACCAATAAAGCCTCTCTAGAGAAAGGCTTGCTGAACATCACACAGGAGCAACACATCAATCAATTTCTCAATGTAGTCACTTTACTGTTTCCTTCTTTCCCTTCCCTTTATTTATTGATTTAAAGAATAAGGCCAGACCTTTCCGTAAAACCTTAACATTATATAAAGGTTTTGCATTCATCTCTTTATATTTTATTTATAATTCCTTTTTCAAAATAGAGCTGTTTTTCTCTATAGAAAGGGAGAGGGCATCCTGAGATCCTCAAGGTGTTTTATCAGAAAAAAAAATCTTTTTTTTTGGTAAAAAAACCCCAAATATTATTTTTTTTTAAAAAAAAATATATAATTCATAGCAACAGCATCACTTGCTACCACATATTATTCCTGTGTAAACATATGCCTCATCATCAGGGAGGTGATCCAAGACTGCCAGCATGAATTCACCAAGGGCAAATCCTGCCTGATCAACATAGTGGCTTCCTATGATGGGGTGACTGCAGCAGTGGACACGGGTAAACCGACGAAGGTGATCTATCTAGAATTCTGTAGAGCCTTCTAATTTCTCTAATTTTTGTAAAAATTGTGCTGCTTTAGTGGCAAAATTCTTTGATTAACCACATGAATTGAATGTTATTACGTTTACTTGTTTGGACACTACTGTCCTACACAAAGTCATCTGATTCTGTTATACATTTAAGTGCACATACAAATTGTATTAGATAATCAATGTCAATTTGTCAATTTAAAAAAAATATATATTTTTCAGATGAAGTTTATATCCACCTACTACAGACTAGGTAAAAATTTGGTATTGTGTATGCCTCGGAGCACAGGTATAAATGACAATGTCTTGCAGGATATGAACCAATAGATTGTTGGCTCTGCAAGTCCTCAGTTGCAAGTGACAACCTGCTAGGCAAACCACCCTGCTAAATCCTCTGAAAAGAGGAATGCAGCAATAATACAAAAGGTACAGAGGCATGACCCAAAAAATAAATAATAGCAGAAGCATGAAAATCCACATCTGGACTTTCCATTAGGGTTTTGTTTGTTTGTTGTTTCATAAACAAAACTTAAACATTAGAAATTGGATCTGCAAGTAAATACCTGGACTTGTCTCTGCAGCCAATGTGATGTTGAGGTTTCAGACCTGAAAAATTAATTCAAATAGTTCTTATTATGTCTTGGTTTCTCCATGTGTTTGCTGTATCTAGACTTTATCTGAACTGTGGACATGTCACTTAATGACAACGTATAGTAAAATTACACTGCAACTGAACTTCATATGCTCAGCTAATAAATAAATTCATTAAAAATTTTTATCCTTGCAACATTTAAATGCAGTGAGCTGAACACAAACGCATTGAGAGAAGGGATCATCACATTCTAAGTAGGGCAAAATTTGCTGTTCATTTTTAACAGACATATCTATCCAAACTGGGTAGGAACACTTTCACCTACTTACAGAAGTTATATTAATAATGTGCTACCTTGTGCATGTTGGGATTGTTTTAACTATCTAGTCAGCTACCACTATTAGCTACCTTTTCCTTTTTGCAGTGCAGCAAGATTTGCTGTGGTTAGCAGTTCATGACTCATGATTAGTGTTGGAAAACTCTCAAGAAATACTAATCTTTTTCAGGCTTATATGCATACCAAGAAAAATTGTTAGTAATAAGTTTTACTCTTCTTAGATTTTATCAGTGTGCTTATTTATTTTCCTATGTTTTCCTGTCATTTTCATTGTGTTTATAAGACAATCCCATAAGAAAAAAAGAAATAATTTTAATGAAAAATGCAAAAAACCACATTAACTGATTCAGTTAAGATTAAATTTATTTCCATCATTTATTTTCAATACACTCTTGACAGGTATCAGAACTTATATGAGTACTGTTGTAGTGCTAATTTAAGGTAAGAGCAGGCAAAGTAATCTTAAACATAGACAAGGAAAACTGAGACCAGCGTTAAAAGAACTTGGACATGCTTGTAGCATTAACAAGATACATGATGGCGTCACTCATTCCTCACTTGGCAGTCTCATCCCTTGCCCTGTTATCTGCCATTTCCATAACCATAAGGTCACTGGGAATTGTACAATTGATTTTATTGGATATTTTATCTGTGCAGACTATCATGGGTGGTGTCCTAATGAAGTACACAGCTTACTAAGGTATTTCCTCTCTCTTCTGGTCTCCCTCTCACATCTACATATAACTACACATACATAACTTGAAACATTCATCATGTAAGACACAGAAGCAATCTATGGAAAGCCATCGGAACACAGGTCTCCTCTGCAGGTGTCCTGCTTTATCGGATGGAAAAGAATTATTATATGTTCTCTTTTGCTTCTTTTTTTCTGGCTCAAATAAAAATACTGTATCCTTTTTCTTAAAATGCTTAAGTCCTTTCCTGTTAAGGAGGACATTTTGCACAAATCTTCTAGCCTCTCAAAACTAACACATAGAAAAGGCAAAAACTCACAGCCAACTCCATCTTGTTCCACTCTGATCTTGAATAAAAGCATTGGTGCCCTCTGAGGTTTCTATAGAGATTAGTCCTGACATGGGATTATTCCTGACATGGGATTAGTCCTATCAGGTTTCAAGGATCCTGATGAGAAATATTCATAGAATCGAATTATAGAATTACAGAATCATAGAATAGTATGGGATGGAAGGGACCTTTAAAAGTCATCTAGTCCACACACTCCCCTTGCCCCCAATTCCCTCACAATGAACAGGGACATTTTCAACTAGACTAGATTGTTAACAGCCTTGTCCAACCTGAGTGTTTCCAGGGATGGTTCATCTTTCACCTCTCTGGACAATCTATTCTATTGTCCTCATTTTCTTTGTAGGTACACTTAAGGTACTGAAAGGCTGCAATAAGGTCTCCCTAGAGCCTTCTCTTCTCCAAGCTAAACAACATCAACTGTCTCAGCCTGCTTTCATAGGAAAGCTGTTCCATGCCTTTGACCTTGATGCTGAACTGCTTACATCTGTCAAGATGGCCAAAGTCCTTGGTATTTTTAAAAGAAGATTTATAGGTAATTTAGGAAACTCTATTGATGAAAACTGAGATACATGTAGAATTTAGGCACTCATCTTCTAAGTAAATAAGAAGATGTCTGAGTTCAAGGCTATTACAGTTAGAATCTTAATAAAACCAGCTTGCAATTCTTATATATACTTCTTATACATACTATCTAAGGCAATTTTATGAAAAAGGTTCATTTCTGTGTATAAGCTTTGTTTACTGCCCTGAATTACATGTTCTGCATTTATATTACACTTTCTCAGCTTACTGTTTTTCAAGAGAAAATGGACAGTTAATCTCCTTCCACAACAAATCTTATTTAAAACTATTCTGGATAACCTATTCACTCCATTGCAGTTGATGGATACATTTCTACTGGTTTATTTTGCTTTCTACTTGTCTTATCATTTAACTCTCTAACCATATCACTTTATTGTCTATAACATGACAGGTCAGATCTAAGGTCCACTGAAGTCAATAGGCATCTCTCAAATGACTTAAATGGGGTATACATAAAACTCTTTGAGCTTATCATTCATATGAAAAATGACACATAAATGTAACTTTATTCTTCCATTTTATAGAGAATGAGCTTTAAACTAATACGTCTCAGAAGTCATTGTCATAATATGCAAGAAATTCTGAATGCAAGTCAGTTTTCTACTTTGTACACAGAATTAAAGCACTCGGCAGAGGCACACTCAGCTGTTGGGAAGTGGAAATTAACTTTTGAAAATGAGGTAACAAAATATGCTGCTCTTGCATAATTGGGCTTCTCATCACTTCATACAGGCACAGACAATATTTACAAATGTGATGCTGAAGGGTGCAAATATTTGCTCCACAAACAATAGGTAGGCTTTTAAAGATACTAGTTGAAGCTCTTGAAGTTAGCTGATAGGACCTGTGTGCCCACAAAAGTACAGAGATTAGAAAAAAAGCTTGCAAATATATTCATAATGAGAAAGAGGAAAGGGGTTGTGTTTGGGACATGATTAGCTGGTAATCAGTAAAGAACAAACTGATTATTAGCTGTTCAATTCTTGTCAGTCTTAGGGGATTCCACTCAGTGACCTAATTAAACTGAGCTTGAGGTCCTCACATCTCCATTCAGTGGCAATTTCATTATAATATTCAGTTCTTTGCATGAGCTTTGCCTTCTCTCTCTTTAATCATATGTTTTGCATTTGTGTAACACCTTCCTTGATTAGTTTCTCTACAGGATTAGCTTGTGATAACTGCATAGCTTATGAAAGCAAATGTCACGTATAAGACAATCCAGATATTAGAATTTATTATCAACAGTGGTATTAAAAAATCAACTAACGTAAATATTTATAATTAAGATTTTCATCCAATGGAAAACTATTAGCTTTTTATAAAGCTAATCATGTCTAGATGGCAAAACTTGTTTTGTTGGGTTTCATTTAAATGTCTGGAGTAGCCCGTGTCCACAAACATTAGTAAGTTTTGTTGAGTCTAAGATAACCATAAAGCTGAACTAAGAATCTCATCACTACAACCCAGCTGAAAGACCATGTGGTGCTGCAGACCAGTCTTGATAAAGCTGGATTATCAGTTTTCCAGCAGATGGCCCATGACACACAGATACAAAGTATCTTACCAAGAAAAATGGATGAAAAAATTTGGATTCAGATTATTCAGAATATTTCCCCATTGCTAGAACTCTAGAGATATTTAAAAAACAACTTGTATTTTCCCCCACGATTAATGTGTTTTGGCCTCATCTGTACTTTTTCTTAATGGAATCTGGAAATATAATGTCAAACTGTGCTAAGAATTTAAGATTTACAGATATATGTGTAGATACATGTATACTGAAATAAATTAAAGAAGAGTTGTACTCATTTTAATATTAGGAAAGATTTTATGCAAACCCAACATACACTGGTGTATTTTAATTTGTGTGAGTGCAGTTACTCTTGTTTCTCTCTTTCTCTTTTCTTTTTTTTTTTTTGTGAATTAGGTAACAGGAAGGAAAAGAAACACATTCCAAATCTTCCTTCCCATGGAGGCATAGGCAGGGACTTAGGGGTATATCCAAGTTTCAAATGGTGGGGTTTTTTTCACCCATGGTGACTTCTGCCGTTGAATTCAGCGGGTTTTGTGATGGCAGAAGTTGAGATTCGGAGCATAGGCTGCCACGGAGACATTTCTACATATACTGGCTGTAAGTTATATATTCTAAGCTCCACAGTTATTTAAAGAAGATGCAGAGGGAGACCCTGAGAGAAATTATCATGAGAGTCTTTGAATTTCCACTGTGGCAATGTGTATCAATTAGTCTAAGAGAGTGCATTTTGGGGACAGGAACATCACAGAAGTTATTCTAAAGTGTCATCTCCCAGAACAGGGGAAAAACACTGTAAAAACTTTCTCAGAACAATTTGTGGTTTTCTTGGTCGTGGCGGTGGAGGGTTTTGTTTGTTTTTCTTTTTGTTTTTCCTATGTTGGCATATTTTTCTCCATTATTGCTCTAAAATGTGTAATTCATTCACAGAAGAGAATTTTTAATGAAGGTTTTTAAATGTAGTAACAGTTAATTAAATCTCAAAACATTTCTATACTTAGCTGTTGTTGTTACTGCCATTGTTTTAGAAAAGAAATCAAAGCATGTACTAAAGACTATATAGCGGCAAAGCAGAGATAGAAAGCCAAGAGTCCTATCTCTCTTGACCCTATTTCATCTACTATTTTTCTGCTCCAGGTGTGATTTCTATCAGGAAAATAACAAAGTTTACTTCAGAAAAAAAAAAAAGATGCATGGGAGAATTAAAGCATTTCATAAGGCGTGAAAGGAAAAAACATGACAGCATACATTTCCAAAGAAAAGGGAAAGGATCATTTCCACTGATATGACAGTGATTCATGCTGTCTGCTTTTATCACAATAGCAATGGTGTAGGAATATAACGCAGACAACCAGTACCAGTTTGATTGTTACACAGATTGCATAGCTAGTTTATGCTAGCAATAGCAGAAAATAGTACTAGCTTAGCAGACATAGTATTAAGGCAAGGCTGAGGTTTATTTCTGTGCAAACAAGATTTAAAAAAAAAATTCTTACTTACCACACCATGTAACTTTGGCAGAATGAATAGATTCTGCATATGGACATACTGCAGATTTTCTAAGATTTACTACTCTCTCCAAGCTCATGGCTAAATTATTAATAATTATTTTTTTTTTTGCCATGTTCTTTAGCAAGCCCAGATTTGCATGTTAAATTCTTGGGTATTAAATTCTCCAACCTGTTATTTCTCACTGAAAAGAGTCAAAAGTATCTTACAGAAATAAAATCTTATGCTATTTCTACACTGATAATCAGTATTGTTTGAAATTCTTTTTGTATACTACATCATTGCATGGGCAAATTGATTGAATGTCATCTAACCCAAAGAAATGCTGGAGTAGATCCTCAGCTGGTGTAAATCAGGGTTTTCCTTACCCTTTCTATTCTGCAGATGTAGCTGGAAACTGGAATGATTTGCAATGTTAATGTTGCTGCTTCTGGGAGGTTTATTGATTTGTTTCACTTCAGTTTTTTAAAAACAGGAAATGAAAACTATTTGTCAGTAGAAGAAGACAGTAAGAAGAGAAGACTCTCAGCCTCCATTTGAACTCTCAGCCTGAATAACTTTAGTTACTGGTCATGCACTGGTGAAAAAAAAAATGCGGCTATTGGTGTTGTAAGAAGAGTAATATTCAATCATCACAAAGGCCCCTGTGAAACCATTTAAACAACTTTATTGATTTTTCCCTGGTTGGCAGTGTTTAATTCAAACATCTCCCAAGGAGTACAAGCATCACTGCAGGCAAATTATCAAGTACTCTGGCCTCCGTCACTCTTTGACCACCAGTGATACAATTGCAAGTGACAAAAATGAGCATTTCTTCCCCTTTTGTGTCTGTATTGTCCTGTGTTAAACTAACAAAGACAGTGCAAAGTGAAATCTGAACCTCTGACCTTAACTTAATGGTATTGAGAAGAAAATAAATGTCTCATGTACATACTTTTCTCACCAGTTGCTGCAAGGATGACAAATAATTTTTTAAAAGGGCTGAGGCTACCTTTATGAAACACATCCATGAATTACCATCCACAGCAATTCCTCATTAACATTTGGAAAGGACACATCTGGCCCCCTGCACATATACAAGCATCATTCAAAATAAGTACTGAGTAAGCAGTAGATCTGCTACAAAAAAGTGTTAGTCTGCCTAGCAATTTATAGGAGCAAGTATAGTAAATAGAAAATCCTAGGAACAAACAAGGTTGCTTTATGTTTCTGTTGATACATTATGTATCTATTATGTCAAGCTGATTGCAGCTAGGAACTTTCTTTTCCCCTTCATCCTGTAAAGATCAGTGCACTGAGAATCGGTTTATTTCTACAGAAAAAAAAACCCAGGTATTTTTTGCAGGCAAAAAGCGATGTTCTGTAGATATCTTACACACCTTGAAACCAGAAGTTTCCCAAGAGACAGATGATAACGATAACTACCTTGCCAGTCTCCCGGCAAGAATACTTAACATACATTGATTCAAGAAGAGATTGCAGAAACAGAGAGTACAGAATTACGCAGAGGTTAGTAAATACGAAGAAAGCCCATCCAGCTCAGAAAGTCCATGAGCTGAAAAGAGTTGGAGAGTACTAGAGGAAGTTCACACACAGTTTCTCATGCTTTTGCCCATACACAAACATGGACTCTGGATGGATCCTGTGGGCTGAGTTCCTGAATCTCTTTTCAGGAAGTCTAAAAAATAACATTTACACTTTCAAGAAGTCTTTCATTCTCATATAGTGTCCAGTGAAATGATTTTATAACTTCAATAGCCACTTCATTCCAATTCCACATTTATTTTCAAAAGTTTTTTTTTTTAAAAAAAAACCCAAACATCAGACAAAACCAAGCACCATATAGACATACATATCCAAATAAAGAACACTTGACTATGAATGAGAAAAAAATAACATAAGAATAAAAAATATACTTGAAAGAAAGATATTTGGTTGTCAAACACACTTTTGTAAAACATCTTCAGCAGTACACTTCACACAAAATATGAAATCAAATTAGTGGAAAATCATAGAAACCTTTTGAGCCTTAAGTCTTGTAAAGATGAGAGTGGGGAAGGGAGGCAATGATTATGATGACGTAATGGTTGTCTGTAAGAATAATGTGAACTTAATTTCTCCTTGTCTAAGAAAGGCAAACCCAAAAAGTGGGCAATGTGGTTTAAAGAGGGACTGCTGAAAGACCTAATGCCATAAAAGCTGCCTGTGTGTTGTAGTTTGAGGTAAATTAGAGTCAGTTTTATAATTAACTCAGTTGCTGCATAGTAGTTTCCTTTTTCTGAAAGCTGACTGCATGTTTTTGAGACAGTGTGCTTCTTTAAAGTGGTAACATGGTACATTAGTATGAAAAAGGGCCAGTGCTTATACTTAACCAAGGCCATCCTCAGGCTGGTGGAAAAGGGGCAACACCTGTGAGGAAAGGACAAATAGGGCAGATGACCCTAAACTGACCAACAGAGTATTCCATCCCATATAAGTCATACTTGGTATAAACTTGAGAGATCACAAGGGTCTTTCCCTCTTCTGCGATAGCCAATGTCCAGTGAGGACCTCGTCTGTCTGGTTGTTCCTGACCCCAGATCCATGTGTTCCTGAATCCAGGTCCCAAGTTCACCTCCTTCTTAGGCATGGATCCATTCCCTTGTATCTGCTCTACAGAGTTTGTGGTGATGTACAGTCATTGAGGGTTGGGGGCTTGATCTCGTATATTCGTTTATATTTTATTACTTTCTAATTATTTTCATTATTATTATCATTATAACTTCATTAAAGCTGTAGTTATAGTTTCCAACCTGTAAGTCTTTTTCCTCTCATTCCTCTCACTGATTTCCCTGTGGATTTTGGAGGCTAAACTACAGGGTTTTATATGCAGAATTTGGATGGGTGGGGCTAAACCATAACATTGTGAAATGGGAAAAAGGAAACAGTAGCAACAGGTAATAATCAGTTATGATTTATAAAGTAAAAAAAACCAAACCATCAAAAAGAATAAATAAGCAGCATATCAAAAAGAAAAGAGAAGCATACACCACGTAATATGAAGCTGAAGAAAACTAAACTCATTAAGACTTTAGAGCAAGACAGAATTAACAGATATCTGAAAGTGGATGAGGAGCTGAATTTCATTTCAAACTGTCTTTCAGAAAAGGAGGTTTTCAGTGAAAAGTTGTTTCAGCTCATGGTAGGCAACTAAGGTAGCAAAAAACGTATGTGTGGATGTTGATAAAGTTTTAGGCAGTTGGAAAATATGAACACATATTAATGACATTTATATTGTGTGCTTCCTCTATGTTCACGTGGCTTCTGAGACAGATAGGTAGCTAGTACACCTTGCAATTCAATGCCTATTATTAAAAAAATGTGTAAGGAAAATCGTGGAGAACAGAAGAAAAAGCAATGTTAGACTACCTCAAATGTGGGGGAAAATTTACCTTGACATTGTTTGGCATAACTAACGAAACACTAGTAGTACTTAAAGAAGTCCTCATCCTGCCTGTTGAAATAACTGGGGCTGCAAGCTAAAGCAGAAAGTAAAGAACAAATCTTAAATGTGACAGTGTGACATAGATTAAAGCAATTTCAAATTAAGTAAAATTTGAATTTGACTGTGAGAACAAGCAGACATAATTGACTCCAAGACTGGAAAAAAACGATACTTTTAACAAGCCTGAATTCTGGGAAAATGTCTTGTGAACTACAGTTTGAAGTTACCTCCTGTCTTGAAATTGTTTATATTTCATTGTTGTTTCTACCTTAACATTTTTTCTTACAAAATTTACTGTGTAGACTCATCAATGTTTTATTTTTGTATTCTTTTGTACTTGTACATTTAAATAACTGTATCATAGTATGGTCTTGGTAATGCACACTGATAATGAGAGACACACTACTAATGAATGCATTTTTTGAATAAGCAAACATATCAAGAGACACTATTAACTCCAAGAAATACCTCATTTATTACAATTAGTTTTTTTCTAATTATTCATGACAGTTCTTAAAAATTTGCTGGTAAATGTACTGTATTACTTGTACAAATGTAAAAATAATGTCATCTATTGAGACTTCCATTTCTCTGATTTGATAGCGTATCTTCTCTGAATGACAGAAGTGAACTGATTTAAAAAATGTGACTTAAAATTTGAAAATTAGTGAATTCCACAATGTAACAGAAGTCTGAAATGACTTTTAAGACTGATATTGTAGATACATCAAAGATCTCAGAAACCTTAGTGTTCACTGAGAAGTCCTCTTCGAGAGGACATTTTGTACTTGTTTTAAGTACAGTATTAATTCTTAATCCCTATGAAATTATCTGTTTTCCTGTGACTGTGTTTATAAATGGGTTTACAATTTTTCAGCATATCTTACATAGCAAGAGAAAGTTAATATAAAGATAATAAAAATCTGAGAAAGTATAGGTCATAGAGATACAGGTAACAAACTCTTTAACAGTTTACAGACACTAAGAAAATAAGAACGGATAAGATAATATTTGTCCTCAAAAAGCATTTTAGACATCAAAAGTTTGTGATATCTCCAAACGCAGGCTTTTAAGTGAGTTTATAAAATAAAACAACTTTTCATATTTCAATATTCCACAGATTTAAATGTACTTGCACTTCTTTTCCCAGTGGGGACACTTGAAGGGCTTAAGTTTCACTTAAGGAAAAGGTAGTTATGCTTCCTAAATTAAGGATTTCTACAAAAGAAATATGGAAGTTTAATACCAGAGTCTAGAGGCACTGAGCTCAGGACAAATAAGCTGAAAGCGCTTGTTCTGTTTTCTGCTGTTGTCACTGCTGCACTACTTTCTGTTACTTCTCTATGGGTAGTATTTAAGCAGACTCATCTGGCCATTTGAAAAGGAAGAGTATTTATATCTTCCCATCTCTCAGCTCTGTTCTTCGCCTCCAGGCTGTGTTACCATAATGTGCTTTATTTGGAGGTACCCTTGAAATCCACTTACAGATTGCAACTCACGTTGAATGCAGCAGCATGACTGCTCAAGGACCTTTTTCCTGCAGGACTCATGCAAACTCAACTGTCTGCCTATTATTCAAGGATGTGTGTTCAAGGTCTTGTTGTAAGTATTAGAGTCTTACACGTTCTTTCATTCCGACCTGAATTTTTAAACAAGTGACAGCTGGAATTTTTAACTGCTCAAAACGAGCATCTTTAGATAAATTCAACTTTATTTTTAGATGAAGTGAGAATAACAGAATATTCAATTACTCCTAATCTTCAGTGAACGGCAAAAGTTTTGACTGGTGCTATGATACATAGAAAGCCTTTAAAGGAGCTAGGGAAAGAACTTCCCCATTCTAAGAAAGCCATAGGATTTCCCTAAACCTGAAACATATTTCTAGAATTATAGCAGTAAACCAGAAAGAATTAGTAAAAATACAGGACTGCAGAGAGACACAAAAATGACTGTGATTACTATTATATTCATGTCCTTAGAACTTAAGGATGTTGTCTTTCATCGGATATTGCTGTGTATATTTGGGGTTCTTTTTCCATTTTAAATTCTAAGCCTACCTTCCTTCTTGAGAGCCACACTTTGTTGTTGAATGGTCTTGATTGCCTGCTCAGGTGGAAGGTTGCCTAACCTCAGGTTTCTGCTTCACAGTATACCTCACCGTTTGTACCACCCTGTACCTTACCATCCATGCCACCCCCCCACCCCCAACCAAAGAAAACCCCAAATAAAAGAAAATACTTCTTTTGATGCAGCCAAGGACACAGCAGGATTTTTTGGCTAGAAATGCATATTATCCACTCATGTTGAGATATTATCCACCAGTACCCCCAAGTCCTTCTCTTCAGAGCTACTGTAAATCTACTCTCTGCCCAGCCTGTACTTGTGCTTGGGATTGCCCCGACCCGGGTACAGGACCTTGCACTCGGCCTCAC
Organism: Cuculus canorus; assembly: GCF_017976375.1. Classification (NCBI taxonomy): domain Eukaryota; kingdom Metazoa; phylum Chordata; class Aves; order Cuculiformes; family Cuculidae; genus Cuculus; species Cuculus canorus. The sequence continues at coordinate 133,042,258 of NC_071402.1, read as the reverse complement.
TGAACAAGGGCACAGACCCACCTTTCAAACCTGTCAAGGTCCCTCTGGATGGTGTCTCTTCCCTTCAGAGAGACAAACACACCACACAGCTCAGTGTCATCAGTAAACTTGCTGAGGATGCACTCAATCCTACTGTCCACATCACTGACAAAGATGTTAAATAATACCAGTCCCAATATCTCTCCCTGCAGAGTGCCACTCATCATCTGTCCCCATTGGACATTGAGCCGTTGACCACAAGTCTTTGCCACCATCTGGCCAATTCCTTATCCACTGTCAACCTGTCAAGTCCATGTTCACTGCAATTTAGAGACAAGGATGTAATGTGGGACAGTGTTGAATGTTTTGCACGTGTCTAGGTTGATTATGTTAGCCACTCTTCCCTTATCAACCAATGCTGTAGTCCCATCATAGAAGGCTGTTAAATTAGCCAGGTATTATTTGCCTTTAGCTGAAGCCATGCTGGTTGTCAACAGTTAACTTCTTATTTCCCATGTGCCTCAACAGAGTTTCCAGGAGGACCTATTCTTGATCTTGCTAGGCACAGAGGTGAGACTGACCATTCTGTAGTTCCCTGTGTCTTACTTTCTGACTTTTTTTAAAATGAGGGTTATATTTCCCCTTTTCCAGTCAGTGGGAACTTCACCAGGTTGCCACAACTTCTCAAATATGATGGATAGTACCCAAGAATGCTGAGGGAGCTGATGGAGGAGCTTGCCAAAGCATTCTCCACCATTTATCAGCAGTCCTGGTTAACAGGGGAGGTCCCAGATGACTGGAAGCCCAGCCAGCACGGGTTCATGAAAGGCAGGTACTGCCTGACCAACCTGATCTCCTATGACCAGGTGACCTGCCTAGTGGATGAGGGAAAGGCTGTGGATGTTTTCAGCCTGGACATTAGTGAAACCTTTAACGCTGTCTCCCACAGCATTCTCCTAGAGAAATTAGTGGCTCATGGCTTGGACAGGTATACTATTCTCTGGGTAAAAAACTGGCTGAATAACTGAACCCAGAGAGTTGTGGTGAGTAGAGTTAAATCCATTTGGCAGCCTGTCACAAGTGGTGTTCCTCAGGGCTCGTTTTTTGAATCAGTCTCATTTAATATCTTTATCAATAATATGGATGAGGGGATTGAGTGCTTCCTCAGTTTGCAGGTGACACCAAATTAGGCAGGACTGTTGGTCTGCTCAAGAGTAGGAAGGTTCTGCAGACAGATCTGGACAGGCTGGATCAATAAGCTGAGGTCAACTGTATTACTTTTAACAAGGCCAGGTGCTGGGTCTTGCACTTGGGTCATAAAAATCCCATGCAGTGCTAGAGGCTTGGGAAAGAGCAGCTGGAATATTGCCCAGTGGAAAATAACCTTGGTATGCTGGTTGACAGGTGGTTAAACATGAGCCAGCAGTGTGCCCAGGTGGCCAAGAAGAACAATAGCACCCCGGCTTGTATCAAAAATGGTGTGATCAGTAGGAGCAGAGAAGGGATCACGCACATGTTCTCAGTACTGGTGGGGCCACACCTTGAATACTGTGTTCAGTTTTGGGCCCCTCAGTACAAGGAAGTCCTTGAGGTCCTGGATCGTGTCCACAGAAGGGAAATGAAGCTGGTGAAGGGTCAGGAGCACAAGTCTTACGAGGAGTGTCTGATGCAACTGGGGCTGCTTAATCTTGGGATAAGGAGGTTGAAGGGAGACTTTATTGCTCTCTACAGTTACCTGAGAAGAAGTTATACTGATGTGGATGCTGGTCTCTTCTCCCAAGTAATGAGTGACAGGATGAGAGGAAATGGCCTGAAATTATGTACAGGGAAGTTTATATTGGATTTTGGAAAATTAATGAAAGAGTGGTGAAGCATTGGAACACGCTGGCCAGGGAAGTGGAGGAGTCACCATCCCTGGAGATGTTAAAAAAAAAATCATGCAGATGTGGCACTTTGAGACACGTTTTAATAGGCATGGTGGTGGTGGGCTGATGGTTGGACTTGATATTAGAAGTCTTTTCCAGTCTAAATGATTCTATGATTCGGTGATAGGGAGGGATGGTTTGTCAGGGGGTGTAGTGACAGGATGAGGGATAACACATTTAAGATATAAGAGGTTAGATTTAAATTAGATATTAGGAAGAATTTTTTTATTATGGGGGTGGTGAGGCACTGGAACAGGTTGCCCAGAGAAGTTGTGATCTAGTGGAAGGTGTCCCTGCCTATGGCAGGGGGTTGGAATTACATAATATTTAAAGTCCCCTCCAATCCAACCTCTCAGCAGAGACAGGGGAATTTCCTTAAACCACCAGCTACAGGAAAAATTGGATTGGCATGGAACAAGGCACTTTTACTTAAGAAGTGCGTCTCAGTCCATTTGAAAAATGAAAGATTGTTTGAGTTTCCCTTTAAAAGTTAAGCACCTATGCGTCTGTAATGATGATGATGTGATGGATAGTTAAGAAGCCTCTGCTTGTTAATGTCCTGCCAATTTCTGGGTTCAGATCAGTCATTTCTAAAATTTCTTTAGGAATCTTTCTGAGCTGTGACAGAATTGCTGAGCACGAGCAGGGGAGTCCTGTGAGAGATGCCCTGCCCTCAGCTATTCAAGATGACAACGGAAAGACAGTAAAGATGTGTACTTATTGATGTCTCATGCTGGCCAGTTTCTACTGTCAAACAGTGTCAAAAACTCAAATCAAGTCTATGAAAGGGGAACATCTGTGTGTTCATACTACAACTTTCCTCAATCCACATGTGAACTCCCCAAGGTAAATACACAGCCCTCTCTGCAGCATCACTGTGAAGTCATTTGCATCACCATTGAGTCATAATCTACAGTTCATCATGTAACGAAGATCAAGAAAACTATGTTTGAAATTCCTCCTTTTATAGCCCTGTCACTGGAGGGCACTGGGCATTACGGAGCTATCTAGAAGCTGTTGCAATGTTATATCATTGTCACCATCTTCACGATTCTTATTAAATGAGAATAGCAAAAGTTTACTGTTCAAAAAGATTCTTTACTGATCCCCAAAGCAAGCTAAGTACATAAATAAGAAAATTTTGCATCAATTAAGATTTTGAAAATTTTGTGTTGTTAATTAAGATTTTAAAATTTCTGAAGTCTTTTTTTCTCATCCTTTTTAGCAGTGTGTCCATATTCTATGTATAAAATACATGTATTTCTTTTTTATAAGGCAGAACTATGATTATGCAAATAAAAAAATGAATAATATCAAACACACATTGCAACATTCCTAGGCAAACTATAGGTAGGCAAAATACAAATAGTTCTCCTTTGAAGATGTAGGTGTTGTAACTCTCATTTCTATTTTGTTTTGGTCTCTTTCCTGCCCACAAAATTTGTGATGGACAGCTGTTGCTAATGGTTGTGTTGATTATAGGCAGGCATTACATTAAGATTAAAGATGTTACTTGGTTTCTTTACTATAACTCAAAACTTTTTTTCCCAAACTAAAATATTATTGCCTATCATGAAAGAATCTCTGCAAAGTCTGATGGTCTGGGCTTGTAGAGAGGAACGTAGTATTATCTTCCTTACTAACAATGAAATTCTTCCGCTGGTGACAGGGCTCAGGTGTTGGGGTAACTGTTCAACCACATCAGAGACTTTTCATGCCCAAGATGCAGCACTGTGCAAGATACACATTTGTTTTATAACTGCCGCTGTTTGTTTTCACATGCGTATGGTATGACATTAAAACAATGATTTGGTGTGTATATTTGAAATTTATTGCCTTATCTCATTTGGTTTCACTGCCTTTCAAGTTTACAAAGCTGTTTGTGCATACGCCTTGCAGCGAGGGCTATGACATAATTTGCCTTTGCTAGCCATTGGCATGCTGTCAGCGAAACAAAAGCACATCTGAACAGCACACCTGCGCTGCACTACTTGCAGTTCATTCTGAGGTAGGTGCTTCATTCAGCACTCCACTTGATACTCCTTAGGATTAATATACTCAATGTTAAAACTGAGGGAAGTGATTTTAGTCTCATGCTCTTTAACAGCACTTACTACTCACTTCTGTGCTTTTGGTGAGAGCAATACTCAGGTTCAGATGTTTTGGGCTTTATATTTCACATCTACTGCATTTAATAATCCAGGGGAGCCATGAACCTCCTAAATGGAGAATGACATCAGCAGAGTCATACACTAACAATCCAAGACAGTAGTAGTCCTCTGATTAAGCTTTACTCCTTCCCCTTCTGCAGTTATGGGCCTTTCCCATATCATCCTGCTATTATTCACTGCCCCATTATAGCCCCTCACGACGGATCGCTCCAGTGAATCTTTCAGAAGGTGTGAGATGCTAAGATGTGCCCAGAAAAGGATTATAAAATTTACTGCTTCCGACAAAGTTTTCATATTGTTTCAGGTTCTTTCATTCATTTTACTGTTGTTCATATTGCAATTCACCCTGGTTAGAAACCTGTTATCTCTGTGGGTGTTGTACATGAGCAATGATCATGCAAGCAGGCCATATGGGCCCCATCTGCTTCCAAGGAAGTAAGGACAGTTTGACCATCGTCTTTAAGGGTAACAAGACCATGCTCTTCATAAACAGAATGCATAACATTTCCTAAATTGGCAGCAGATGCACAAGAAGACAGTAAAGCAAAGTGAGACTCTCCAGGGTTGCCACAGGATCTGTGAGAGTTTGCCAGTTCAACATTTTACTAGTGTATAGTCTCCAGCTCACTATCCACTGCCTCTTATTTCTTGTCTAAACACTATCAATTTCATCCATTTTTTATACTGACACATGCTCTATTTTTGTTGTTGTCTTTATTGTGCCTATTTACCTTCTAGCACGCTACTGAAAAGCACCATTCAAATTTAATTTCTGGTTCTTGACTGACCTTCATAACTTGCTTAGAGTAAAAGAGTTAAACCAAAATCTTGGCCACTGATGCAAGGAAAATGATTGAACTATCCAATGGTAGCTGGGTTTTTTTTGTTAATTTTATTCATTTTTTGATTTATTTTTATATTTTACATTAGCTGAAGAGCTGATCCTTAGTTTTATACTTATTAATTAATTTGTAGAGTTGTCTAATGTTGAAAAAATATTACAGAAATACAGTGCAATGATAGAGGAGGGTATAACTTAGGAAGTGATTAAAAAGAGAAATGAGAATAACATTTGGACCTGTTTTGCTAATGTACTAAGTCATGAAATAACCTAGACCTTTTTTTTTATAATTTATAAGCATATCATTAGTTTCGTTAGTCAAGTGTGGTCTTCCAGGTTAAGATCTGCCAGCTAAACCAAACTTAAAACCCCTTCAACAGTCTAACCTTCTGCTGGTGGGATATCATACCCATCTAACACTGTGTCTTAGGCACTGACCCTCAGGGCAGGATCTAATGCTAACAATAAATATTTGTCTGACGAGTGAAAGCTGCTTTCCCCAGCACTGTTTTCCCTAATTGGTTGCTATAGTTTATGGAACATCCTAAAGGTGTTTCACTTGATCTACGTTTTATGCTCTATTTCTTTCATTAAAGATTTCTTTCTTATTTCAGGAAACCTGCTTTTAAGACTCATGTTTCCCATTATGTAGACAGACTAATTAATTTTTTCTTTTTGCAGGGCTTGATCTGCACCTATACCGTATTATTTTGAAGGAATATTACATTGTGTGAGCAATTCTAAGATACTAATTGGAGTTAATTGGCTTTCTGTCATTCACTGTACTGATTTAAAATTATATATACTTTAAACAGGAAGAATAAACATAGGTAGAAGCTGAATTTTTTAAAGCAAATTAACTTTTCTCTGAACATGTGTCTTCAATAAACCAGAACTAATTCTGGATATGGGTCGAAATTAGTAATATGTTTTAGCTGGATTAAAAAACTTCTTTTAATGATAGGGAAAACATTTTGAATTTTCTAAATGGATGATCATTGTGCTTACAAGGCAAAACTAACAAGCCTGCTCTCCTAGGATTTAGATATGCACATGTCCCAGCTACAAGATGTCATGATGAAATACAATTCCTCACTGCCACAGCTTCTGAGAGACTTCAACAAGGCAGTGAAATGGTAGGATGTGCTGACGTCGAGAGCTTCTTGTGGAACGTCACTATTTGTATAAAATAGTTATTCACCAGTCCACGTGATCCTATGTTTCTTTTCCACGAAAACAGAAAGTCAAGGCAGTGCTGCATAAGAAGTTTGTCAAGATGTGCAGGTTCCATAACGCTTATATTTGTATATTGCTTCCATTTTTTTCTACAGATGTGCTGAGTTATAATTGAAAAGTACAGCCCGAATGGCTATGAAAGCAGATGGAATAATAAGAAAATTCTTGGAGTATATCTGCTAGTCCTCGAGTAAGTAACCTCCTCTCATCTTGTGTTCCTTTTTCACTTTCCAAGGGCATTTAAAATTATCTTCAGAATCAAGGCATTTCTCTGTTGCCCTGAATAAGGTAATTGATAATAATTTTATACATTCCTGGCTTTGCCTTTAGCTTTAGTGAACTGCTTCTCTGCAGGGTTTCTTAAGAACAAAGCCCTGCATTTAGGTTACATGTTCCACAGATCTGTGTCTAGATCCAAATTTCTGAGACAAAGCAGGAGAAGGAATGAGGATCAATCATGTCTGGGGCCTCATAATCTCCTTCTTCCCCTCCATTGCCCTGGGGTGATACTGGTTTGTTTTGTGTGTTTTTTTGTTGATTTTTCTTTAAGCAGAAATTCTTTTGTTATGCCTTGATTCAGAGGTTTCTTGTGACTGTTTTAAAAGCTGACTATTAAATCAGTGCCTCGTATGCACAGTAGGTTTAAAAAGTTATAAACTTCTGGAAACCTGTGGAGCCGCACATAATGAGAATTCCTCTTCATGTACATTAGTTGAAACTGCATATCATAAAACAGCAGGTTTCTGTTTTCTAAATACTCAGTGCTATGATGTGTGTTGGGTTGGGTAGAATAATGAAGGATCAAGCAGATTACAACATCCTGACACGTTCTTACAAATTCAAGCTGTAGTCAGTAGAATCTCAGGTTCAATCTTATTAGTGGAAATATGGAAGCATCAGAAATGACATTTTAGTTGTCGAGTTGCTGCCAAAACCTATAGCAGGAGGGAAAAGGGGCTTTATTTTATATCTACTTTTGGCTGGCTATTTTATCACTGCAGTGGATCTGCCAGGCAGCAATCCCAATCTTATTAAGCTACTAAGAAGCAGACCTATGCAGTCATATTACAAACAGGCGGTTTTGCCATACTGTCTTTCCAAGTACTGGAGGATTTTACTTGGAATCAGATTGGGGACTAAAACTAAAGTGTCATGTGAGCAGCACTTACTTATTAAAGGAAGCTTCTTTTCAAGACAAAAGCCATTTTCAGAGACTGTTATGGTATTGATCTCAGATCTGAGAAGCTATAGGCTGCCTGACCTTGGCCCAAGATGTGGATAGGTAGGGCTTTTAATCTCTCATTACAAGTAGAAAAGAGCATTTTATGATGCTGTCAATATATGTTTCCTAGATCATAAATCTTGCCACAAGTTATTCTATGCTTTTAATGTAGTCATTTTTTGCGTCTTATCTGAAAAGACACATGTACTGTATATGCTAATTAAAAAATTGTGTTTTCCTTTTGATAGACGGCCATAGTAGGGATTAGTTCTCTGTCCCAATAACAGACTAAAATCTCTGGCCTACTAATTTTTGTATGTTTATATATTGCTTTTATGCTTTGGGGTTTTATTTAATCTACTCATATTTATTCAGCATGTCTTTTTTCTCTTTTTTTAATGAAGAACTCCATGGGTCTTTTGTTCTTGAAGATTAATGTCAGAAAGAGAAGGAAGAATCAGAAGGTGCAAACTAATTCATGAAGACAAGAAAGAAAGACTCAAGAGAGAGGCGCTGAAAGTATAATATTTAATATTATTTTTGGACACTAAAATAATAACAAATTCCATCAAAATTAAAATGTTTTTCCAAACTCTTGAAAAAAATCAACTGAAAGCTTTAGTTATCAATATGCAATAACACAGTCTGCATAAAATGTCTTTGCTACTAATTGGAATGAATTCATGCCTTCCCTATTGTAAGTCAAAACTGCACAAGCTTTCTCTCTCTGATAATGTTGCAAAGGTAGCCTCAATTCCATCTATTAATGTCATCTCTAGTGTGCCTGTGAAATTTGCCAGAACTGATTAGAGCAGATATTAAATGATAATTGGACATTTAGTGCTCGTCAAACAGAAAGTGACAGATGGGCAACTAATTAAATTATAGTTCTGACATTATTCACAATGGTTTATGAATCTTCACTAGTGACCTTCATGCATCTCTTTTCTCTTTTTGCAGATAAGAGAGTGATAAGAAAAAAAAAAAAGAAGACACTATTAAAAATGTTAACATATATGTGCAAAGTGAAAAACTTTTTTTTCCATAATTGATCCCTACATAGAGTTAGGTAATTAATTATAAAATAGAGCAACAAATAATGAGATTCATATAAATCACGTTGGGTGGCTAAAATTGGGAGAAGAAATTAATCATACTCTGAAAGATGTATGCATGTTTTAACTGGGTTTTCATTGTAGAAAAAAGAAATGTGCCTATACATAATCTGATCCTGGAAAAGGAAATCCAGTGCCTCTTGTAGTATGCTGTTTTACTTATTAACTCAAGACTGCACTACTATCTTTACCAGCTAAATGAAAGACTTCACTTAATGCAAGAGGGTAAAGCCCTGAAACAGTCACAGTTACTGAGCCAGAACTACACTTTCACTTTCAATTAAAAAGAAAAACACACCATTAATTAATTGTATCTTTAGTTTCAAGAGTCTTACTTCAATTTAAAAGTTTTAAAAGTAACAGCTTTAATATCCCTGATTATTTCATAGATAGACTGGTATCCCAGCCTATATTTTTGTGCAATCTGTCTTCCAATAATTGGACAAATAGTATTTGTATGAAGAATAGTCAGGTAAATAAATAAATAAATAAATGTTAGCTCTAGTGTTTCCATATAGTTCTCTTTGTTTATAACATCGTACAGGCATTACTGTATTAATTATATGGTTATATAAATATATATCATATTGCATGCACGAATATCATTACACATATGCATATACTGTAAGAATTCAGAGACCTGATGTTATGATAAAAAATGAGTAACAATTATTTAAGTAAGTAGCCTTGTTATTTTCAAGAGGGACTGGTTACCACGGCAAAAATCCCATCTATGTGTTGCTAGATATTATCTTCCTAATATGAAGACATACAGGCATACATCTAAAGTTTTACAAATAACTATATATACATATTTTTCCACTTTTCTTATTTAAGAGCTGTTGGTATAGGCATTATTCATGAAGTCACTATGATTGTATACCTTTGTAACTTTAATTTGTGACCTGTATTTTCTTAAAGGTGTAAAGTATAATAACTGTCAGAACTGAAGCTCACAAAAAACCCCAAATCACCCTCACTTCCACCCCCAACTTTTGAAACTTGTGGAATAGATAGAAATAAATGCAATCCTTAATATGTTTTATTAATATTCTTTTTTTTTCTACACTATGCAAAAAGAACTCTAGTTTTGATAAACAGTATTTTTTTCTTCATATGAGCCCTGCTTTTTGGTCATATGTCTAAGCTTTCAGTAATGCAGTAGAAATTTTTTTATCTTTATGATTCCTAAAGTGTCTCACACATGATCAGAACTTTCAAAAGAATGTAAAACACACAATACTCAAATCCATATAAATCGTACAGTAAAGCAAGAGATCAAACAGATATAAAACTCAGAAAGTATAAGAAAATGCCTATAGAAAATAAGTATTTTTTTATTGGAATTCAAAAGTGTTTGGCATCAAATACATCTAATGTAAAAGACATAGTATATCCTGAGTGAATTTTAAAACACTCTATCCAAATAGTAAAAACTAAAATGCTGAAGTAAAGCAAAATGCTATTGTTCTGAAAGGACTGCTCTCCTCTGAGTTTTCAGGAGACTCCTGCTGTGAAAGTCATTTGGGCTTAATGGAAAACTCCTTGATTCAATTATACTCTATGAACCTTTTTCTTCTCTCTGTTAAACTGGTATAAATGTGGAGTAACTTCACTGTCTTTAGTAGTTACTCTGGATTTATACTGCTGCCCTGGTCCATCTAATATTACACTTCTGTTCAGTAATGGGTATTTGCAGAGGTAAGTAGCTTTGGTGGATAGTCTTCTTTACATTTATTTTCATTCTTTTTCAAGCTGCCAACACGAGAAAGCCCATTAATTGCTGCTCATGAGATCTGTGTTATACTTGCTACATTATGTTCTGGAATGCTCTTAAATTCATCATAATTTCTCTTTAGATTCTTTCACAGTATTTAATTTCTGCAAAGCAAAAATGCTTTTTACTTCTAAGGTATTTTATATCTGAAAGTCTGAGTCTATTTTAGATATGCCATGCAATGAGCCATCTGTTTGAATTTAACTTACACTTTCAAAACTGCCTATTAATCTGCTTCCTCAGCAGAAATCAACTCAGTTGTACCGCAAAATACAGGGACTTACTATGTCTGTGAAGTGGCACAAGAAAACAAGTGCAGAATTTCCCCAGTCAGAGTAGATTTCAACCTTGCAGTGGGGCACACCCCCTGGTTTAAATGTTTTTAAACTGGAAGAAATGCTCCTATGTATTTCACAACTTGTGTCAGGCCCCTGAGCAAATTTCTCCCCTCCTGGGAGTCCATGCAGCTGAGTGAAGGGGTTTAGCTGGGTGAGCCCAAGTTCAGTTACTTCCCTGATAAAAGCTGTTGTGAAGAAAGGTAGAAGTGGGGGCTTACTTCGCCTTTCCCTTTGCAATTGCTTTTGGAAAGAGACACTGCTTACAGCTCCAGCTGACTCTGCATATGGGCAGCAGAGAAGTCTATGCTCCATCTCATAACCATCCTGCCCCAAAACACTTCTTCTGATTGAATGTTCTGGCCTTCTCTGGAACTTTAGTTGTCATTGCACTATGAGATTGCACAGGAGATCATTGCACTATGTCTGACTGGTCACAGTCTCTGGATCTGATCCTGATGCTTATTTGTCAATCTGTATCCGTGCTGATCATCAGAGAACACCTCTTCCCTACTTTCTGAAGAGGGCAGGGAGGAGAATAAGAATGGCAACTTTGCAAGATGACTAAGGATAGATGCTTCTTTTGGTAGTTGTGGGGCTGTTGACAACAAATAGACAGTCAAGAGCTCACAACAGGAATATGAGATCTTCAATCCAGGAACCAAGGGAAAGGGAGAGGGCTCAGCCATCTAAACTCCTTAACTCAACCATGTAATTCAAACAAGTAAATTCAGCCAAATAAAGGGTCAGCTGCTCTCCAGGACCTAATGTCCAAGTTTGTAGGAAAGTGCCATCTCAATTCTTTGAAAGAAATATTAGTGGCAATGTTTATGTCATGGAGGAGTGAAACATGAGTCTTTCTTCTGGGCAAATATTTCATATTGGTCATCTCTGTACATCAGTATGCTGGCAACCTGAACTTCCTTCCCACTTCGCACGCACTGCACCTACAAGGAACACAAAGAAAAACAAACAAACAATCCCCTAGTTTTTCAGTTAAGAAGATTGTGAACACATATTTTGAAGCTGATAGAATGCAAAGGTTTGGGGCATCTTCATTCTTATCATTTGTTTCCCCTGCCTGTTGGTAGCTAATAGCGCAAAAATCAAAATTTCCTGAACCTCTTCCTCACTGACAACAAAGCAGGACAAGGTAGCAGTGGATTCAGGGAAGAGAGTGACACCAAGACCTTATGAGTCCCAGAAGATGCTCAGAAAAATATTGTCACACCATGTGAACAGGCTTCATATATACATATTGTGCACAGTCTGGTTTAACATTTTGATACGCTTTTCTCTTCCAAGCTTTTACTTTTCAGAAATATTCGGGTTTTTTTCATTATGACTTTTTGTTTACCATGGATATCATGGTTATTGCTCACAGGGAAAACAGCAACTGAGGTACAGGAGAGAAATAAAATTGATGGAAGCATCCTCAGATAGCAAATTTTAAAACAAAATCAGGGCCTGAGCAGAGAGAGGGATAAACATGTGATTCCATACCTGGACTGAGAGAGAGGTTCGGGTTCCCATGATGGTGCTCTCAAAAGCTGTCAACAATGTCTGCTGTTGGAAGTTGAGAACTTGTTCTGTCCATACTTTTTGCTGGCAGCGTATGGTTAAACCTTGAACTGAGAGTTGGAATAGAGTTTGGTTAGCAGAATTTTGCCAGTTAGGATCAGGATGAAGGCGGTTTGTTTCTGTCCACAGTGTATTATGCAGACATGTCAAAGAGACCAGTAGGATCCTCACATGTCTTTAGGCCTGATAAGGTAATAAAAGTAACAACTGATGCAGCTGAATGATCTTATGGAATATCCGTATTTTGTCACTGCTTTTCTGTACCACTCATGCTCTCACTGATAGCATTCCTCGGCACTTGTCAAACCTATAGCAGATCTAACAAGGTTACTGGTTGCTTGTGCTGGCAGATGATGTATAAAACCATAAATGGTGCAAATAACAGCCAATGGGGGTGAGGGGAGAACATACAGATGTTTGGTAGAAGGTGGAAGGAAGAGTCTGAGGAAGTGCTGCCATGAGTCGAGTCCATGCTGCCAGTCAAGCTTGACCTGACATGATGACAGTTGGTCAGAGTGTCCTCTTTCCCTGGATCCATGATGTACTGGTCTAAATTGGATTTAGGGGATTAAACTTTGATTTGTCTGCATATTTTGCATTTTGTGGAATAAGAATTGCTATACCACTCCCAACACTGATCTAGCACGATTAATACATTTATCAGTACACATTGCTGACTGCTGTGGTTGCTCCAAGTGTTCCTCCAACCCACTTTTCCATCTGTCATTATCATATATGCATTCATTATAGCTCGTGTCACCATATAATGGGTTGCATGGAAAAGAAAAGGAGAAGAGGAAGCATGAAAACCCTCACATGCTTGCTTAAGTGCACACATTTATCCCTTTCCACACTTAGAAAAGTTACAAAGCTTCAAAATTCCTCATTCATCTTCTGCTATTGCTGAACTCAAAATAACTTACTATCTCTAGGTGCAAATCTCCCTCACAGCCGTTCTTAACATGGAAGCATTTCCATTTTTTTAAATCTTAAATAATTTCAAATGTCTAGATCGGGCTACTTGTTAAATGATATGCATGATTTTTTGGGAGTGCCTTCTATCACAAGAATGCTGCTTATTATGCAAAATAATGACCAAAAGTTAAGGAAGATATATTTTCAGTCTTTGTTCCTATATTCTCTGCAGTTCTTAATTATTTTTTTTAGTCATGACTGATAATATTTTCAATTTGTTCAGCAACAGGGATTCATTTGATCAGTTTCTCAGAAAATTAGAAAGAATTCAGGAGTGAAGTGCTACTGCATATTTGTTATTTTCCACAGGATCATTGTCTTAAAAAAAATTAAGCAATTGATCTGATGAGGTAAGTTTCAAGAACAAAAAGTTAATCTTAATTTTTTTTTTCTTTTCTTTAATGGCACTTATAATTCAGTAGAAAAAAAAGAAAGAACAAATCTAATTTTTTGTCATTAAGATATTTAGGCTTAAAAATGTCATAAAATTGATTAGCGTCTTTGCTCGAGGGATGCAGTTACAAATTGACTCATGTTAGACCGCAATGAGCATGGCTTTCTCCTTTACTTCTGATTTGCCTGATGCTGCAAAGGGAGTAAATTGCTGCAGAGATGACCTGTCATCCTTCCCCTTGCTTACCTGCTTCACCTGCCACTTTCTTCCAGTGATTCAGATGATTAGTCCACTGCTTTATAGTATCATTCTTACTAAAAGAACAGGCTTTTTCAGGCACATGTCCACTTCTGTCTTATAGGGTATGCTTTACTGTTTGGGCTGTATTGACAACCCCTTGATTAGGATAATAGATTTTGATTCAGTATATGCTTTGTGTTGTGCTTTGTGAAGAACTTGTAAAAGAAAAGATTTTTTCTTTTTCCAAGAACTTAGGATTTGTGAATGTATCAATATTTGTCACAGAGGTTTAAAATAATTTTTGGTTTACTTTAACCATCAGAACAGTGCTTCCAACAATACTTTGGTCATAGCATATACAGTATACAATATATATTCCTGAGATATGTACTGTATTTAAGATATGATTATTAATTTATTCTGCAGACAGTAAGAAGCAATAGATGCTGCTAAAAAAAGAGTTAGAAATCAGCTCAATTTTATGCTTAAATTATTGATAATAATGTAATGATTCCTTCAACCTATAGCAGTCACAGGTAAATAAAGAACTTTGTGTCATTTGAGATAAGTCGTTACAGCCTGTCCAGAACCCAGTAATTATCCAGGCTGTGCATGGTACAGCAGGTGAAACAGAGGTATTATCTTTGATGAATGATAGATGGGAATAACTGCTTGCTGCTGATTATGAACATTTTGCATTGTCATCCTGCAGATCCTTTAACACTTTTTCTTGTAATAGGAGTAACTGCTTTAGAAATTATAATGTATATATAAAGCACTGATATCTGAAAAACACATATGTGCCGATGTGATAACAGTTATTTGTAGACTTTACCGTACAATGAGTAGTAAACAAAGCTTTACTGGAATGCCAGATGTGATTGATTGTGCACTAGTTTAACTGGTTAATTCAATGTTTTTGGCTCCATGCACAGAAAGAACGAACTATCACTTTTACTACCAGGAGAGCTAGCTCAGCTTGTCCATGAAATTCTTCTGAAACGACGGACTGAGTCTTGCCTAATATTGACCCCCCCATCATTTTTCACTAGTCTCCAAGGTCTGATGAAACTATGACTTTCTTTGGTCAACAAAGCATACAATCCTTTGTAAAATAAGTACTTATGCAACTATACACCAAAGCCATTATGTGTTTCTAGCAACTGCTGTATGTATGCAACTTCTATATAAATACTGTAGATTACTGTATGCTGCTCTTGTTTATACCTGCTTTAAAAACATTTATCTTATAATTTATGGTGATAGTCAGTTCCTGAAATATGGTATTTTCTCTGCAGAGCTTAAGAACAAACCAATAAAACTTAGAAGAACCTGATACAAAAATTAATAGCAGTGCTGTTGGAACAGGTCCAGAGGAGGGTCACAAGGAGGATCAGAGGGCTGGAGCACCTCCCATATGAGGACAGGCTGAGAGGGTTAGGGTTATTCAGCCTGGAGAAGAAAAGGCTCCAAGGTGACCTTACAGTGACCTTCCAGTATCGGAAAGGGCTACAAGAAAGGTGGGGAGGGACTGTTCACAAAGTCTTGTAGTGACAGGACTGGGGAGATGGGTATTAACTGGAGAGGGGCAGATTTAGACTAGGCATAAGGAAGAATTTCTTCATGATGAGGGTGATGAGGCACTGAAACATGTTGCCCAGGGAAGTTGTGGATGCCCCATCCTTGGAGGTGTTCAAGGCCAGGCTGGATGGGGCCTTGGACAGCCTTATCTGGGGACTAGATGATCTTTAATGTCCCTTCCAACCCAAACCATTTTATGACTCTTGTATGCAAACTATATTGAAAATAAAAGTGAACATATATGTTGCAACAGATTATGCATATCGATTATATCTGATGCATTATGTTATGTCATATAATCTGTATAGTATTATATAATATAAATACCTTTAATGCCTTTAGGTTTCCCACATCCCTCTAGGCCTGGTAAAGGGACATGAATTGTTTAGTTCAGTAGCTAAGTTATCTAACTAAATCTTTCAACTGTGAATCACCAGGCTAGAGGATTGCCTCTCTTGTCAACTGCAGTGTAAACATACCAGTGATTTGGCAAAGCTGAAAATCTTGCTTAATGTATAGATGCAAATATCTCTTTCATGGTAGCAGTGTCCATTAAGGTACTTCTTCCATTGACGATTCAGCCAGCCTTTCTGCCACCAGTTGACTCAATACATCTGATTTTAGACTGTCTTATATATCAACCAGTGAACTGACAGACTAAAAATAACTTATGGGAGAAATTTAAAATGCCAACTCCTTAAGCTGGCATTGCCATAAAGTAAGGTAAGCGTAGACCTTAGTTACAAATTGGTAGAACAGATCTTAGGTAATTCATTTAAAAATTACAGAACATAAGTTAAGATATAATGAGCAAGAAAAGTTTAAATCGGTAAGAATGAAAAACCACTTTGATTGTGGAAGACATACGACAGAAAAAATGCTGATGGAGATATTGCAAGTGATGAGTGGTGACAGTTCATGCTGTCCTAATGGATAGTCTGTGTGCTTGAAAACTAAGGAAATTAGTGGCTTACTACCAATAAAAATGTCCCCCCTATTTAATGGGAAAAAAATAATCTCATGAAGCCATTAGATGAATACTCAATTGGGACTCGGTTCATCACTGTCAATTAATCATGAAACCCATCTCATTAGCATGATGTATATGTGGCTGCTATCATTATATGGAAGCCCTTTACATACACAATCTGAAATTGTGGCCTGCAATTTTTTTCAGTAAGGTAAACACGACTAAAACTCTTTTGTTGACACCTCATTTTGTGCCATATCTCACAGTTACTAGGCTTCTAATTGAAAAGTGAGTCTATTTTGTAAAAAAATGAGAGTGCAGTTAAATTTTTCAATCTATTTTTGAAAATTCTTAGAAAAATTGTTGTTCAGTCTAGACTCTGGTAGAATGAGTCAAGTCCTTTTACTCCCCTATCCAACTTAAATATGTCTTTCCTAGAAGCTAGAGGTTTGGAAAATTATGATCTGTTTGCTGAATATTATGTAGCTCTTGCAGTGGGTTAACATCAAAGACACCAGACCTTTTTCACCTGTTGACCAGAAATCTGGACGCTTATTTCTCAGAGGTCAGAAAGCTTTTTAGTGGAGAGGATCATTGTAGAAACTTAGTGCTTCACACACGTTAATAGATTAAATTTCACAGTGTCCTGAGTTTGAACTTAAACATGCAAAGATCCATTCTCCAAGTTTAGCTGCTAAAAAGACTCAGACTTTTCATCTGCTTCTGGTTTTGCTTTTTTGAGTGTTGTTTTGGGTTCTTTTTAATTATAATACTCCCCTCCATGCTTAAGTAAACTGTAATCTGTCCATAATTCTGCTTAGTAGGATAAAAGGCATGTACAAGTAAAGAACATGACTGTTCCAGCAGACTCTTTGGTGCAGACAGAAAGTATGTGAAATATAGTGAAGCACTAGAAAACATGGTCAACAGAAAGAGAGGAATCTAGGTTAGGACTGGTAACAACTGGAGTCAGTGGAAAATTCCAGTGTTTGAATAATTTCCCTGAAAAAACTGGATTTTGGAATCTGAAGTAGCAATGTAAATGCACGTGTTCCTGTTCCTTTCCTCAAGTCAGGAGAAGATTAGGATTTATATAAGCTGTGTGAGGTGAATAAGAAATTGTTTACATGGAAGATGACAATAAGTTATGTTCAAGGGAGAATTTGGAGGCTAGACAAGATAATCGGAGTCCTTCAACAAATACATTTACATGTGATCTTATTTAATGTTTTAATTAATGACCTTAGCATAAAGTGAATCATACTAGGGAACTATGCTCATGCATGACACAAGCTTGGAAGACATGATCTATGTAGAGAAAAAGTGAGGTATCTTACAAGAAGGATTAGCAGACCTGAGGTAGTAAAATATGATTTCATAGGGTATAGTAACAATATTTTAGTATTGCCTAGAAACTGATCAGTAAGAAATGAAAAAACAATGACTTTTTGTATTAGTCACTGAAGGGGTAACGATGTGCTGGAAGTCAGAAATAGTGCCTGCAACACTCACAGAATCACAGAATCATGAAATGGTAGGGGCTGGAAGGAACCTCTGGAGATCATTTAGTCCAACACTCCTGGTAAAGTATGTTCACCTACAGCTGGTTGCATAGGAATCCATCTAGTCAGGTTTTGAATAGCTCCAGAAAAGGAGACTCCACAGCCTGTTCCAGCATTCTGTCACCCTTATGGTAAAGAAGATTTTCCTCATGTTGAGGTGGAACTTCCTGTATTCCATTTTGTGCCCCTTGCTCCTTGTCCTGTCATTTTGGGGGCCCTCTGATGGACTGTTTCCAGTAGTTCCTTGCCTTTCTTGAGCTGGGGATCTCAGAACTGGACACAGTACATCAGATGGGATATCACTAGGTCAGAGTAGAGGGGGAGAATAAATTCCCTTGACATGCTGGCCAAAATCTTCTTAATGCACCCCAGGATACCATCGGCATTTTTGGCCACAACGGCACTTCAATGTCTCACTGACAGTTTGCTGTCCACCAGAACTCCCAGGTCCTTCGCCGCAGTGCTGCTTTCCAGGATTCAACCCCTAACCTGTACTGGTGCATAGGGCTATTCCTGCCTAGGTGCAGAACCCTATACTTGCCTTTGTTGAACTTCATTAAGTTCCTATGCACCAAACTCTCTAGCCTGTCCAGGTCTCACTGAATGGCTGCACAGCCTTCCAGTGTATCAGCCACTCCTCCTAGTTTTGTATCATCAGCAAATTTTCTGGGCGTGCACTCTGTCCTTTCAGACAACTCATTGATGAATATGCTGAACTCAGACCGACTTAAGCCTACAGGGTCTTCCATTTACAGTAGTCAGAATATCAGAGTATTGAGCTCCTCATTGCAAGAAGAACCACAGAAGAGCAATGAAGATGGTGAAGGGTTTGGAGCACAAGTCTTATAAGGAATAGTTGAGGGAGAAGAGGAGGCTGAGGGGAGGCCTTATCACTCTCTACAACTAATTGAAAGGAGGTTGTATGGAGGTGGGTGTTGATCTCTTCTCCCAAGTAACAAATGATAGGATAAGAAGAAATGGCCTCAAGTTGTGTCTGGTGAGGTTTAGATGGATTTTAGGAAAAATTTCTTTAGTGAAAGAGTGGCATAGCATTGGAACAGGCTGCCCAGGAAAGTGGTGAAATCACAGTCCCTGGAGGTGTTCAAAAAACGTGTAGACACGGCACTTCAAGGCATGTTTTAGTAGGCATGGTGGTGTTGGGTTTATGGTTGGACTTGACAATCTTTGAGTTCTTTTTCAATGTTAATGATTCTACAGTTCTATGATTCTATGTTTCTATGATTCTGTGATCACATGTTTCCTAGTGGTGTGTTTTACTGGAGACAAAAAGGTGACTATTAGAGAAACAGAAAGACTAAAGCAGTTTAACAGCCTGGTGCGACACATGGGTTCAAGAAATGTGAGTAGCAGAGCAGATGCAAACAAAGTCTATTTGAATATATTAAAGCACACTACAGTTGATGAAGAAATTTTTATTTGTTTATTCTAGTAAAATGTATGTGGAGGGCTTCTAAATGGACAGGTTATAAAAAGTGTACAGCAGAGTGGGAAGAATATTTACGACTAAGGGAATCAACTACATTTTAAGCTGAAGGGCTATAAAGAAATGTGAATTAAGCCGCAATTTTTGTTAAATGAAAATCTGAATGTTAATTACAGCCAGAGAAATTATTCAATTCTTGAATAAACTGCTGTTATTTCCAGGAGAAATGATGGGGACCAAAATCCTTAATACAGCTGAAGAATGAATTTGAGCCAATGAATATCCAAAAGCTGCATATACGTCCATACAGGCACAGAAAATATAGGTAGTAGATTCAAGGACACAAAGAATATGGGATCATAAAGCTGGAACATAGCATAGAAGCTTATTGAGTTCCTGCTTAGAGTTTTAGCCTCACATCAATGTTCAATCTTTTTTTTCGCACATATTAGGTTATTTTCAGCTCAAAGCATTTTAATGTACCAACCACCTTATTGCATTCCCTGAGTTCTAATTGCTTTAGAGGGAAGATCTTGAGACAAAATCTCCTACGCTGAATCCTGAATTCATCATATTCATTAGAGGAGATCATTATTACAGATTTTTTCTTACAAAAGTATATGCATTATAAATTGCAGTTTCATAATAATGTATGAACCCGTTTCCAGGGATAACCCTTGGCATATACATATAGATTAGTAGAAACCGTTATCTTGGACATAATGACTTACTGTCATTGTAACAAACGTAAAAATAACCCACAAAATTATTAACGTTTATTACCTCCAAATCTAGAGAAATCTGCAATGTGATTTTACATTATCCTCTTCAAAATCTAAAGAAGTTTGTATTAGACTAGTCTCTCTGGTAGCAAATGAACAAAAGTATGAAAAATAAAAGGAGAGATAAATGGAAAATTAAAGTAAATGAAGCATTTTAAATGAAAACTATTAAAAGAACAAATTAAGCTAAAATGTCACTGTCATTAAGCTATATTTAGCAAATGTCAAAAAAATACCTATAAAGCACTTCAGAACCTTCAGGAAAGTCTTGTCTCAACAGCTAGGAAAGATAAAATATTATTGTTATATACATCGCTCCACCCAAGTTTAATATAATGTATTATGCTGTCCACTTCTGGGTAGGGAACCATTTTGGATCTTTTTTCTTCCTTTCAGCAACATGGGTTCAATATACAGAACTGTCATGTAGTCTCATTCTTTTATGACAAATCTAAGAAACACTTACAATGCAATGTGGATATAAATAAATCTCTTACCTACTTATCATATGTTTTGGACTGTTGTTCACAAGGAGAAAATCTGTCGACCAGTTTGCTGTTCTTTTAAAACTAGCATATTTTTCATTCCTAATACTCTGAGTTATGGTAAAGAGAGAAATATGTGGCTTTCCAGGTGTACACAAACTGGAATTGTTCAAAGTACATTAGGCTTAAAAAAAGTCTCATCTTTGTAAAGCTTCAATGTATTCAAGATAAAGAAAGTAAAATAAGGTAAGCAATGCCTTGTTATACCTGTCTGTCAGGGCTTTCATCAAACCCACTGTAATCACCAGAAATCAATGAAAAGACCCCCATTTACCATCAAAGGTATAGAATTCTCAGCTGGTAAATTAAAAAAAAAAAAATTGACTTCAAGTTCTGTACTTCCGTTCAAATCAAAAGGTGTCTTTCTTACCAGTCTTAATTTTCTCTAAAATCTTGTGAACCCAGTCCTTGTGATTCAATGAGATCCAAGGAGTAAGACGTCGAGATGTCATTACTTTAATATTTTCCCCTTTCCAAAGATTCAGTCGTCGAGCTCCGAAACAGAGGTAGAAGGTACTATTTAATACAGTTCGTACTGATTTGGCTTCAAGCAGTACAGTCCATCACTCAGACAAGCGTATTTTAGTGGTAAATTGCAAGCAGTGAGCACTACTTCATTTGTTTTTGTTTTTTTGGTTTTGGTTTTGGGTTTTTGTTTTTGGTTTTGGTTTTGGGTTTTTGCTTGGTTAGTTTTTGGTTTTATTTTTTGTTTTTTTCCACCAGCAGTACAATCATGTGGAATGTTATTAGGAAACACTCATACAAGTGTGATTCTTTAGGCCTTCTGGGGAAGTACCCACACCAGCCCATGTTATTGCAAAAGGGAGTTTGATTTTACATTGCCTTATCTTTATCTCTGAAATGATGGTGACATTGGTAATTTAACTAGGCATTCTATGATGACAGAATATAAATGTCATTTGCTGAGCAGTTGTAACATTATTATATTTAAAAATTGCTTCTTTACTTCTAACTGTTTTTTTTCTTTATGCACTATTATTTATTTATTTATCACCATTCCTATTATATGTTACACAGATATGGCCACGGTTTCATATCTTACCTTGTGTAAAACTAGGGTATCACCATGCTATAAATCTACATGAAGATATTATGAATAAGCTTTCGAGATGCCTACCTCTTTCTATGGCTGTAATCGGAGCCTTGAGGACTAGCCTCAAATGGGACCCTAGCATTTAGATATATGAAGTTAAATAAAATTCACCTTAAATTCAAAATATAAGATTTGAGTGGAGTACTGCAAGGTATCTATCATACTATTTTCCATTTGATTTATTATTGTGTTCTGGACAGCTTCTAGGCTCCAACCAGATAAAATACATGTCTTTGTAGTTTTCTCCTATAGCCCTGTTTGTAGACTTAAAATTATCCCAATGTTTTCATATGTCAATGTTTACATAATAAGGCATTCACCTCTGAGAAAGGTTGTTGAACAAGTGTAATTTTCTCCATGTAGAGTCAGTAACTTCTAAGTTTTGCATTTATTACTTGTGTGCATATTACTGAAATCACCTTCCTAACAATTTACTTAAGAATGGCACTAGCCTATGCCAAAAAATATTTGATGAAAACAAGTGAAGATTATTCTGTTAAAGGTAAGATAGTAAGAAGATAGAAAATGAACTGTAATGTGAAGAGATTCTCCAAGATTATAAGGAATCATCCTTTAAACTTAGCACTGCACCATTTCTTCATGTGATTGCATACAAATTGTTGATCATTTTTGTTTACAGCATTAACTGGTTTTCATTTTTTTTTTTTAGAATGAATTTGATAGCTTTTCAGTAAAACCAAATAACATACATGCAGGTTATGGGGTTTTACAGATAACATAAACCTATGAAATAATTTAAAATTCATTTGCCTTTGAGATGTGTGTCTAATGAAAATTCTGTCATTAAGCCTCTTAATTTAAAACACTGTACTTGATTTAATTGGACCTACTGTTTAAAAACAATTATCATGCTGTAGTATTAACTCTACACTGGACTAGTCTTCCCTCCTTAAAGTAAATACAAATTTCTAAAGCATTGATTAAAATATGCTAAATGGTATCTACTTGTGGGGTTTTTCTTTCTTTTCCTTTTAAAACAGATCTTTTAATATTAATATTTCTTCTGATTTAGAAAATGCACATGCTGCTTACCTAAATCCTATCTGTGTAGAAATATACTGCAGAAGCCTAAACATTTTAAGATTTCACCTTTAACATGTCTAAAAGCTGTGTTCCTGCTGTTAAGAAAAGTTGGTCAGCACTGCTTTCTGGAAATCACCAAAAACATTTGAGAGGATACGTTCAAAATGCAATTCAGTTTGAAAACAATTGGGCAACTCTCACAGTACATAATCCTCTATACTCACTCCCCATTTATATACTGGATGAAATCAGCTATTACTGTGTTACAGTTATTGTCATTTTGCTTTGGGGTTATCCACTGTGGGGTTTTACTGCTTTCTCTGATGGTAAGCAATCCGCACAAATAGGCAGGGTATGTGAATTACTTTTGAAGGATCACTACAAATTATTCAGAAAACATAAGCTACTGTGTTTACTTGTATCCAAATTGCTTTTTGAGTATTATTACTATAGAACATAAAACCCTCAGTGCCAGATCTGAAAAGCAGAGAGGTTGGAATTCAGATTGGGAAATAAGAGAAAATCATAAAGTTAAAACAGTCAGAATTGCATGAATTAACCCTTTTTGAAGTGTCTGCTTCTGGATTCAGTGCCAGTTGCAAGGCCTTCGTTTAGTTTTCTTGTGTCTTATGTTTCTACTCCCATAGACAGCTTTCTGTTTCATCTGTAGCAATGAAAAACAGAGGCTTTGTGTCTCTGAGGGACATTTCTTAAAACTTATATGAATAAATTTCAAGTAAAACACAGCTTTATTTGAAAGACATTACAATTTGACATTTGTGTTTGAATTTTAAGTGAGCTTAGGAAGAGCCATAACCACCTCAGGCAGATATTGTTGTCTATTTCTGTGATAATGAGGTACCCTCTGTTTTCCACACTCACAGTGCAGATCTTGTGGAGAAGTATCTTATTTATATTCATTTCTATTGTGTCTTCCCAAGTTCATAGAATAAATAACATTTACAAATCTTAATTTCTTTTATCATTTGTACGCACAGAAACTTTACAATAAAAATGAGCAGGGTTTTTTTTTTTTCTGACAGAATGTAGAATGAGCTACTGAACAAGCAAAAGGCTACAGGACTTCAGTCAGTGTTCTTGATCTACTAGAAATCCCGGGTAAGATGAAATGCACAAGTGCTAGGTCAAGGGAACAGAAAAGAATGTGGGCTTTGAATTTACAAGGAAAGACAAAATGCCTTAGTGGTCTTTAAAAATGGTATTTCTTAGAACTCCTTAAAGGCTTTTGGCAGCATAAATCACGGCCGTGTCACCACTGACTTCAGTTCTTTTATTTCCAGATGCCTTTTGGATTTTGAATTGTCTTTGAGGGAGGAACAAATTCTCTCTCATAATCCTTCTTTGAGCTAAAAGAGAGAGATGATGAAAATAAAGACTGCCCAGTAATTTTAACAGAAGCAAGATTAAATATGATAGGTACCTAACACAGGTGGTTTGAGGGTGTTAGATTTGTGGACTGTATTATCAGAACATGGAAGGGTCATAAGAAAAATAAATATTTCAGGGAATTGGGAATTCTGTCATTACCAAAAAAAAAATGAATACACACTTTCCATTTTGATTCATACACACAGTAACACAAACTCCAGTAACACTCATATATTTGCAAGAAAATAGCCCCAACATGTGGAAAAACACATAGAGATTCACAGATCAACAATATGAAATGACAGAGAAGATGTGTTAAAGTTTCAATATAGACAAAAAAGGTCTCTGAATTTAACTGTTCTGCACATGTTAAATTAAGCTCAAGGAACTTTTTCAAAAGGCAACGTATTCCTCTTGCACTGAGCTAACCACTCACAGGTCCAATCAGTTTAGGCTCATACCATTAGATACTGTAATGATGCCTAATTCAGAGCTGTGGTCAGACATCTGACATCAGTGGCACAAGGTGAAAAAATTCTCTGCATCAAGTGATGTTACAGGTAATTAGAACATTGATGTATCTAACAAAAAGATAAGGGAATTAAATTGTAAATCTAGTCACTCAAGATAAGAGTCATCTCATTAAATTTAGATATCTAGAATTTAAGTAATTACTCTCAATTAATCATCCAGGCATTGAGTTTATTACACGGAAGACAAAGCTACCTCAGGAGTGATTCTTCCTCACGTATCTCAGCTTGTGGATCCATTTTCTACATCCATAATTTAGACTAGACTTCTCTTTCCTACATTGGTACTTTGTTGCTTATTATGTTTTGGAAAAAGGCATGTTATGGGAGATACACAGGCACACTGATATATTTGCAGAAATATTTTTAATTAGGCTATTATGCGCACTATCAGCAAATGCACAAACACACTGTGCTCTTTGTCACTCACCTTCTTTCCTCAAAAATCAGACTTGCGTTCCATGTGTGAAAAGACATGGCATTGCAGTTGGACTTGTGTTTTAAGCAAAGGACATTAAAGGACCAAAATAGTTTCCTCACCCATTGATGTCAAACCTGAAAGAAGGCCATGTTTGCATAAGCACTTCAAGATTATAATTTCAAGCTAGTTGCTTTTCCTGATAATACGAGGAGAGGGGAGCAAAAAGGCTTAAAACAATCAATACGTCACAATAAGTTGCATGATTCATAATTCCTTGGTAAATGGGGGCAAAGTCCTCTTCTCCAAATCCTGCATTTGGTCAGGTTTTTTTTGTCCCTAACTCTGTGCTGATTTAGACAACCAGCCTTTGTGACAGAGCCAATATACGTATTCCTTTTAATCATCCATAGTGCATTTCAAATATCACTTTTTTCTTCATCTTTTACAAAAATATGTTACCTGTACATGCAAAACATAAAGGGCTGACTGAACTTTTACTGTCCTTCTTATCAAGCAACGTAACTGGTGTGTTCAAGAAACGTGATTTAGAGAAAAGTGGCTGAAGAAAGACTATTCTCAGCCGTTCTGGGTATCAAAGTCAGGCCGTAGAGCTTCCAATGCTTGATTTTAAACCAGGGCAGGCCACAGTTTTTGTTTCACAGAATCATTTCTTATGGCTCCATCCTAAAGCCAGGGGAGTCATTATCACATAGAAAAGATTGCAAGGAAATGTAACTTTTTTAAAAACAGAATGGTATCACTGAATCATATTTTCTGCCTCCAAGAAAGAGTTATGATACTGTAAAAGAATGGTTTTTTTTAAACTTTCTCTTAAATGCATACCATTGTACAAACTTAAACCAATCTTCTATAAATGTCTTTGAAATAAATATAGCAAATAAACAAAGATTTACTCCTCAAAAAGGGGGGAGGGTAGGCTGCTTTTATTTTGCTTTTCCAAAATGAGATTTTTTTTTTTACAGTAATGGTGTTCAATGAAGAATCAAGTGAAATGGTGGCTTGTCCTTCTCTTGGCATCTTCAAATTAGCCTATTTTGGAGGATGTCCTTCCACTGAGGACATGCTAATGGACTCAATACAGTTGAAATTAAAGGAATATGATTAAAATATTGGAGGTTAGACATCATTATGCAGTGGTAGGGTTCTTTTACCTTGCACTCAGGGTGAGGAGGAGAAAAATCATAACTCTTGTTAACTCAGGAGTTTTGTTGAGGGCATCTACTAATGATCTGAAGTATTTGCCCAAGATTTGGGCAACTAAGTATAAACCAGATTGTTTGTCTCTAAGGAATATAGCCATGTTATCATGTCCAAGACATTATGCCACATCTCTCAGCATTCAATTACTTCATCTGATACTTTCTGAGCCAGTGTAGGCATTTAGGCACATCACTACATTCTAACAAGGCTTACCTGCCTTCTGGACAGGTCTGCCTCTGAGCTACAAAGGCTGGAATGCAAGCAAAAGGAGGAAAATGCCTCATTGTTTTTCTCCAGGAGTTAAATGGATCAAAATGGCAAAGTTAACCCCTCTTTTTTTTCTGTGGAGATTATTTCAGGGGAAGTGCATAATGCATTCTTAACATCATGATTGCAAATAATAAGCCTAGCCTCTGTTGTTCCCCAGTAGGGTAAGAATACATTCCATTGACCTAATGACACAGTTGTAATCTGCAACTTTGCATTGTTTTTCTCCAATTCCTGAATGGGCCTTGTCTGTGGCTGGAAGAACAGAGAGGAACAGAGAGGAAGAAAGAATATCCTTTGCATTCCAGTGCAGTTTGTCAGTGTGAAAATTAAATGGGTGTTTCTGGTTAAGAAGAAGGAGATTACATACACAGTACACTTTCTAATTATTTTCTCCATCCTGCAGTAAAATATATGAGCAGGTATATTCTGTATATTGTGAAACATTGCTAGAGGCATGTAAGGAAATACAAGGAAACCTGATGTACTTTGAGGCAGTTGTGCCTTAATAAACCAAAAATACATTTACATAGCTATCGAAGAACCAAATAACTGTTTGAAAAGAAAACCCTGTAGTCTTGAGTCTACTGATTTTTTAATAACACTGAAGTTAGGAAATCAATCTTTGCATATTTGTTGGGGGTTTTATTTTTTTCCCTGAAATTAAACCTAAATATAGATAAAGAAAATAAAATAACCTAAACCCGAAATCTCCTTAAAAGTATGTACTACAGTGCAACTTGAACTATGAAGCAAAAAACTATGTATCTACCATTTTGCTAAGACATGCAGATTTATATTCACTTGTTAAAAAGTAATAATGAGGTTTGGTTCTTTGTGGTTATAAAATTTTCACCAAATAAGTTTTACTGAATTTGATTCACCAAACTGGTTAAAGTTTTGGGGGTGATGTTTCTTTCAGATTTATCAGAAAAATAATAAATAGTAAAAAGCCTCATATTATTTCTTGGCTAAAGAAAATCTGCTAGATACATTAGAATAAACAGGAAGGCAAGATATGGATATTTCACAGCAAAACATAAGAAAAATGTGAGATTCTCAAAAGCAGCCAATATAATAATATTTTCTTCAAGACAAGTGAAAACATACTACTGCAATCATTGAATGTTTAACCATAGTTTTCTATGGGATCAGGTTTTCATTCGGTATTTCAAAATTAGTCAATAAACACCTACATTTGAATTTTTCTCAAATGAAGGCTGTCAGAACTTTACTTTTTTTTCTAGAACCACTGTTTTGGTTATATGAGTTTTTGACACAACCTAATATGACCACAAGTTCTTCCTAATCAATATTACTATATGCAAATAAATATTTATTTTTCCTTTACTATTACGTCTGATATTAAAATAAGGTTGAGAGAATATTTTCATTTCATGCCAGCTATACCAAGGCTATTTACAATAACAGCCATGACAATGACATAAATCGTGGTTTCCACAATGTGAATTTTTTAAATCTTGAGTTTCTAATTGAAGACCAAAATCTCTTGAAGAAGAGATTTGAGGATTAATTTTTAAATCAGTTTTTAATCTGCTTATTGAGTTTTCATTACTGTGCAGTGGAAATAAATAATGAAAAATAGAGTACTTAACCTTTAATAATTCTCCTGTTTTCAATATACTTAATCCGAAAGGACCAAAAGGCACTATTCATCTGAAGAATATTATAGGGAGAAAGACACACAGCTCAAGTCATATTGCATATGTTTTATTTTACTGTTCATATATTAAACAAACTTTTAAAATATTCATTATACCTGCCATGCAATCAATCATTCTACAAAGATCTTTTAATTGTCTCTAGAGGTTTTATCTGGTTGTCCTTTGCCAGATTGTAGGAACCATCTTGGAAGGTCATTCTAGGTAGGACACAACACCTCCTACCACCAGATAGTACCTTAAGACATGTAAGTTGGGCCCTCGATGAAGCTGACTTACTGGCTGGAAATCCTTTGTGCTGCTCTTCAGGTGCTCTCTTGCTGACCTGTGATCCTTCGTCAGGCTCTGGGCATGTATTGCTGGCACTGTATCAAACTTGTAGGAGTAGGATGGATTGTGGTTCCCCTCCCCTGGCAACTTTAGTTTAAAGCCCTTTCTACCAGACTGCCAAGCCTATGACCAAAGATGCTCTTTGCCTTCTCCAACAGGTAGACCCCATCAGCCCCCATCAGCCCACGATTCTCAAAGTGAATCTCATGGTCTAAGTAGCCAAACGCCTGACTGCAGCACCGGTCTTGTAATCAGCTGGCCCTTTCTAATCCCATCCATTTGACTGGGAGGACTGATGAAAACACTACCTGTGCTCCAGTGAAACAACAGCAGTGGATAGTAGTCAGTGGGCTGTACTAGGTAGCCTTTCAGTAACATCCCTAATACGAGCCCCTGGTAAGCAGCACATCTCTGTAGTGACTGGGCAAATAGATGCCTTTGTACACCAGAAGAGAGTCACCTACTACTATGACATGTTGCCTTTTCTTCGCTGTGCTTGTTGCTATCCACGGAGCAGATCCGGCTGCCTTACTCAGATCCAGTGTCTTTCCTGATTTGATAGGTTCTTCCTCTTTGGTCTGCAGAGTGATAAAGATGTTCTGCAAAGGCACCTCAGGCTTCAGGTGAAACCTTTTCCTCCTGCTGGTCCTTGCCCTTGTGAGCTTCTGTTCGTCATTATTCCCTGCCCACCCATTATCCCCCCCTCCCCCCTTCTGTGTGTGCTGGTGGGGAAGGTTTTGGCTATTTGTCCCTAGGCTGCCGACTGCACCTGGAACCTGCTATCTAGCTGCTTCTCTTCCTCTCTTGATGTTTCACAGCCTTCTCACCACCTCCTGCAGTTCGGCAACCAACTGCAGATGTTCCTCCACCTGAGCACACCTTTTGCAGGCAGGCCTGCTGCCTGTCCCTGCTCCAGGAGAAGGTCTAGGCACTTTCTGTAGTCTGAGGTCCACACTACAAGCCATGTCCTGGGCAGCTCCTTCTGTGTGGAGGCACTGGGCCCTGCTGGGGTAGATGGTACAGATTGCCCAGGCGGAGCTGCCGCTTTTGCTCTGAAATGAGCGCCTACCATTCTGCCTTGAGGGTCAGGTAGGATGAGCGCCCTTGAACTGGGCAGATGATAGCAGAACTCTGACCAGATGCTGGATTCTGCATACCTCGTGTCCCACTCAGTCAGTGGAATGCCTCCCTTTGAAAAGGCACCCTGCCTGCATGCTCTTCCTCATGAACTGCTGCACAAACTGCTCTGCCGTGCTCTGGCTGACATGCCATGCTCCGTTTGCCCTGTTAGCAGTGGCCCTGGTCACTAGTGCTCCCTAGGGTTGCCTCTTGTGGGAGCTGGGGGTGGCTGTCGTTAATGCTGGCCCTGATCATGTCATTTCAGCCACCCTCACAAGAGCTGCCACTTCCTAGTGAGTCCCAATGGCTCTCTGCACTCCCCCTGGAGTTTCACTGTCTCAGGAAACCCCTCTGTACACCACGGTCCTCTGCTGTGTCACATGCCTGCACTAGAACTGATCACCTCTGCAGTGACTGCTGCTGGCGGTTTTGCCATATTTAAATCTCCCACTGTTACTGCTGGTGCTGCCCACGCCATGTCAGCCATCCTCACAAAAGCTGCCACTTTCTGGTGTGTTTTGTAGGGTCTCTGTGCTCTCTCTGAAGCTTCCCTGGCTCAGAAAACACCCTTGTAAGCCATGCTGCCTTGTTCTGCTGTGGCAGATGTCTGCACCAATATTTCCTACTGTTTTCTTAACCCAGCAGTGGGTTTCAGAAAACTTTAGTGAAGCCTGGAGGGAAGCACAGAGTGAATGCATGCACACCCATCAGGGAGAGTTGCACAAGGGCTCTGGTGCATAAAAAGCCACAGTGATGGCTAAGGACCTAGCTGAAAAAAGGCTGAAGCTTATGGCTTGCTTTATACTCTCTCAGCTACTTAGCTGCTTCTTCTCTGCTACTAAAGCAGTTCTGATGCTCAGTGTTGCCCTAAGAAGCAGAAGAGATACCACTCCACAAACCTGCATGTGTTTATTCTCTTCAGACTTAGTGTAGTGACCAAGGATAGTCCTCAAGGAGCAGATTGCACAAGCCAGGCCCATGGCAGCCGGCAAGCCTGGCTAGATGTTTATAGTATAGCAGTGTTGGCAATTTTGTTGTTGTTTGGGGTTTTTTTTCTGTTTTGTTTTGTAGCAAACACAAGTAGGAACTCATAGAGGCTGAGAGAATGGCTGAAAAATGTTTTGAAAATGTTACATTCTGAAAGCCAGCAAACTTTCTGCCAATTTGGCCTTAAAGTTGTATGGATCGGCTGAGTCTGGAAGGGACTTTTCACCGTATGTGGTATTTAAAGAGTTTAATTGATTTTCTAAGATTTTTTCCCCTCCTCCCTTTATAGTTCTGATATAACTGTTTCTGATTAAGATGTTCCCTCTTTCAAGGGATATTGCCCTGTTCACAAATCGCTTTCAGAAAATAAAGAACTTTCTTTTCTTAACCTTACATTGTCCTTGCTTTTATGATGTACAGTATTAAATTGAAAGTAGCTAAGATGTATGAGCAAGGGTGACATTCTTTTTGGAGGGGAAGCATTTTTCAGAAACTGCCAAAAGCTAAAATTCACTTTAGTCACAAAAAGTCTTTTCCATATAGTTTTTTCCTTACACATTTTCTTTATCTTTGAACTGAAAACTATAGTAATATTATTCTTATTCTGAAGTTCGCAGTTCATTGATACAACAGAATATCATTCAAATTGAAATATCATTCAATAAAAGAGGTGTATAATTATCTTGCTTGGTAAAATAGGCTCTAGATATATTTTCCACTGTGCCTACGTGCATAATCACATTTAACAATTTACTTGTTAAAAAGTTCTTTGAACAATGCATTTCAAATGAATACTTCATTGCTTTCTACCAAAACATTCCCAAAACTTGAGCACTGCAATGGCAGTACTCTGATTCAATGCTCTGAACAAAGGGCTCCAGTCCTCGGTAGAGGCTTAATCAAATATTTTGCATTGTGGACATGAAGAGATACCTCACTCCACCCTGCAAAAAACATCCTTTCTTGTAGAAAATAATTTAATATTTAGTGATTTACCCATAAAGTAAATCTCCCAACAATGCTGTACTGTGCTGCTAGGATAATCAGTTAGAAATGAGGCTTCTCCATTTCAGTCTTCCTTACAGTGAATGTTCACTTAACCGTACAAGATGATAGGACACATTTTGTTAGCTATGTATAGCAGTATGTGTTTTAGGGAATCTGAGGTAGCATTTCTAGGCTGTGGGTACACACAATTTTTTTTCTAGGTTTGTTCAGGATTCTCTTAAACCATTTTGCAGCCTATATAGACCATGGAATGGTTTGAGTTGGAAAGGATCTTAAGCTCATCAAAATCCAATGCCCCTGCCATGGCCAGGGACACCTACCCTAGATCAGGCTGCCCAAGGCCCCATCCAACCTAGCCTTGAACACTTCCAGGGATGGGGCATCCACAAATTCCCAGGTCAATCTCTTCCAGTGCCTCACCACGCTCATTGTGCAGAATTTCTTCCTTATGTCCTATTTAAATTTTCCACCTTCTAATTTAAAGCCATTCCCTCTCATACTATCCCTACATGCCCTTGCAAAATGTCCCTCCTCAGCTTTTCTGTAGAACCCTTGCAGGTACTGGGAGGCCACTATAAGGTTTCCTTGGAGCCTTCTCTTCTTCAAGTTGAACAGCCCCAACTTTCTCAGCCTGTCTTCATAGCAGAGATGCTCCAGCTGTCTGATCATTTTTGAAGCCCTCCTCTGAACCCGTTCCAATAGTTCCATATCCTTCTTATGCTGGGGATTCTAGAACTGGACAAAGTGCTCCAGGTGGGTTCTCATGAGAGTGAACTAGGGAGGGAGAACCACCTCCCTCGACCAGCTGGCCAGGCTTCTTTTGATGTAGTCTAGGATACAATTGGCCTTCTGGACTGTGAGCGCACATTGCCAGTTCATGTTGATCTTCTCATCAACCAGCACTTCAAGCCCTTCTCTGCAGGGCAGCTCTCAATCACGTCGTCTCTCAGCATGTGTTGAAACCAAGGATTGCCTTGTCCCAGGTGTAGGACCTTGCAGATAAGTCCCTTGCTCAGTGAATATAACTTAATAAAATTCCATCCTAAAATCAAGTAGGTAATTGACTGTATGCACTCTTCTTGCAATGCAGTGACAGAACCCCTAATGGTTAGGAGTCATTTTAGAACTTAGAGCCCTGATTTATTTGTACTGATTTATGCAGTTTTGCTCGTGCACAGATGTTAATTTCTAATTAAGTAGATAATTTTAATTCCTAAAGTTTTTCACCTTTTCCTCCTCAATGCATTTATGTTCTTTACTTAACTTCACTTTTCCAACAGTGTATTCTCTCTACACCAGAGTCTTCTTGCTTCCATTTGCAACACAATTTACCATTGATTACTTTGGTAGACCATTTCTGCTCTGGTTGCATCTTAAATGAACAATTTTTCGAAGAAAAGGTGATTGGACTTCTGCTTTTGCCAGGGTTGTCCTGTAGGATGACTTTAACCTATCACTGTTTCTTTGGAAAATGGCTGTTGCTTGCTATTTATGTATCTTCTGTGGTGCACCTCATGCATATGGGCATGTGTCATTCCTATATAATTTTGCTTCCTTCTGTGGACTACTTAGGAAAAATTCTGCCTTTGCATTGCAAAACATTATTTCCTCCATTCTGCTTCTCACTGAGCAGTTGACCTTAATGTTATAATCTCTTTGCCTGCATCATTGTGCTACTGAACCTTGTGTCCCATCCCAAAATGACTGCAAGAAAACCCAAGCTGCCAGACACTGCTATTTCTGTCAGTTCCTAATTTAATCAGGTAAGCAAAACACAAAAGCAAAGTTTCATATTAATATCTTCCCAAAGCTCACCCTGGATGAGACTAAGAAGGTGAAAGAAGATAACATTTCTGGGCAAAAGACCAATATCTCTAAGTGGGAAGAATGACAGAAGCAATGTGCTGCATGGACAGTGGTACAGACACAAATATATCCTTCCACAGTGCCCTGCAGAGACGTTTTGCCCTTCAATTGTAGAAACTTACTGCCTACTAAATGGATTAGTCAGTATCCAAGCAGAAATTCTTCTTCATTAATTTCACCTCTTTTAGTCATATTTTCAAAAACAATATTAATCCTACTCAAGATGCCCTTAACTGTCTTGACTAGGTCTCTATCATCTTTAAAGGGAGTCAAGAATAACAACATGTCTGGATTTAGTCAAATATATTTTTCTGGTTTTGGTTCCCAAAGACCTGTTTGCTTTCTTTAGACTCAGGTGGCTTGTGGCTTACTCTTAAATAAAAAGAAAAAAGTTAAAACCTGAGCCTATTAAAATACAGTTACGTCTTTGGTTTTATTCAGGTCCTGTTTGTCTGTCTCCAGGTTTGTGTGCGTCTGTGATCTCAGAAAGAACGATTTAAAGGAAAAGTATGGTTTTCAGTTGAAACCAATGAACATCCAGTCCTTTAGAGCAGTCTATTCCTTTTCTCGTTTTATTCTTTCAGGGAAAGGTAGGACACACACACACACACACAAAGGAATTCTTTCTGTGAAGTTACCTACATGCTAACATAAGGATGCAAGACATAAGGCTTTAAGAACTGAAATATTTGGGCCTATGTTTTTTCTCAAAACCATGAAGATTTGTCATTGTCAACATGTAAGTGGATCAGGAGTAGTCAGCAGCTTTGCTCTAACTGCATTGCACCCAAGGGGCTGTTTATCTGTGTTTGCATTTCACAACTTTTAGCAAAGGTATTTGTATATGGAGGATCTACATGGCTTCACATTCCATCTCTTTGCAGACCCCTGATTCACAGTTTGGAAGTTTTTAATTTTTATTTGTACGACAGAAAAAGATTGATAATATATTAAAATAACAGTTGGATATTGTCATTGGAACTCATTCTCTATAATATTTCTGTTAATCTGAGATTTTTAATTAGAAATCCCAAAAAAACTCTTTCAAAATCTGGCATACTAAAATTCTTATTGACATTGATTTCTTGAAGAATATTTCTCAATAGAAGAGTAGATAGACAGATGATATTTTGGGTAATCAAAATTGATTCTCCTGTTAATTAACCCTTAGCTCTGAAGCTTGACATATGGTATGGTGTGCTCTGTAAAACATGTGGTAATGTACATACTTTTCAAAATATATTATATATTCTCTTGTCAGTATTGTGAATCCTAGACCATTGTGAATGTTACATCACTATTTTTCAGAAACATGCTAAAGAAACTCTCACAAGTTCTGGGAAAGCAATCTCCACAGGATAGTATTGAGCTGACTTTATATAAGTATGGGGAAATAGGGAGCCATATCTTTCTTTCCTGAATGGTATCAAGCTATTCTTTGCAGAGCTTTCTAAGCCTCTATTGTTCCTATATCCTCAGGCTTCTCACTGCAGGTCTTCATACTGCAGGTGTGATTTTTATCTCTGTTTCTGATTCATTCCTAAAACCACTCTAATCCAGTTGTAAATGGATCATTCAGCCTAAGTAGTCAAAAGTAGCTAAACTTTATTGTAGTCATATTGCTTCTTCTGCAGTGTTGACTATAATGAATTACTCTTAATATTTACCTACAGAAACTTCCAGGCTTATCTTAACCAAGCCAGCCTGCAGGCAGGGGGATCATTTCATCTAACATGGGCTTTTAGCAACCAGCTCTCAGGTTTCAATCACTGCATTGTCCATCAGTGTCTCACAGAAAGGTCTTGAAGGCAGTTACTGCCATGCTAGTTGAGATAGAAAATTCCTCATTTTACTACTAGAAGCCTGAGGCAAACAAATATGAAGTTTCACATCCCTAATAGCATTGAGACCTCCAAAACCCCTAGCAAATCCTTCTACTCTTGGGCAAACTAAAATTAAACAGAAAACCTGAATAAGAGCTATTTCTTCCATCCTGTGACCACTGATGTACACTTCCCATTTAGGTCCCCCTAAAAGAAAGAAGAAAAACAAAGGACTCAGCAAGATTCTTCTCAGAATAATGTTCCAAATTCTATTTTTTGAGTCTTGAGATTTTTCAAGCTTGTGTAACAGGTGATATTCTTTCTCCAAAGCTGAATATCTACTTGAGGCACACAGCCAAGAGTCTTAAAACACTAATCACACACTACCAGCTGCAAGCAATCATATGGGTTTCCCTATCTCCCTGAAAACGATAACCACAGTGTGGTGGTGTGTATGTGTGTCTATTTCTGTCTGCGAAGATATGTGAAAGTGGGTTAAGATCACATAGTATTTCTTTCCATATGTATTTGTTTTTCTCTTTAGTGACTTACCATCTAAACCTACAGACAAAATATGATGTTTTTTTAAAAAAATCATTCTACAGAATATATGAACATAAATTTTCATATTTTTGTGTGCTATGTAAGATAACTTTTACGATAAGAATATAACAATTTTTTCCTGTTGTTATCTTTTGCATTCAGAAAGAAAACAACAAGTAGAACCCTTTGAATGGGTTACTTCACGTTCATTAAAAAGTCAATAATTGGACCTGGCATTGATACAATGAAAAGCCCACACTGGTTTTAGATACGTGTCTATAAACTACTGTACTGAAATGACAGTGTGTATTTGGGTCTGCTAGCTCCAACCTTTTTCTTTTTCAGAGAGAGAAAGGGAAAAGAAATGAGGGAAAAAGCAGGAGACTGATTAGTGTTAAGTAAGAGAAAATGACTATTATAAAATTACTACATTCAACAGAATGGATTAAAGATCATGCTTGTCAGAATCACTGTTAACATGGTTGGGGTTTTTTTTTACTTTTATTTTCAGTAAGGCATTTTTTGCATGGGAATGTCCTACAAGACCCTCAACAGTAAGTTTGCTCAGAAGTGTTCTAATTAACTGTACCAAATGGTCTCCTAACTGTCAAGTTAATGCCTTCTATCTGGCTGTTCACTGGCCATCATGTATCATTGTTCAGCGAATGACAGCAGTCAGGTTATTAAAGGTGTAGATATTAAATTAACAACAGTGGTAAACATTGTAGCTGTACTTCACATCTCAGCAGAGCCAATGAAGTGGATGACACTGAATCCATGCTGATATGCTGCAATGACAGATGGGCGTCATTTAACACAATACATCAGTGGGCAACCCACGTACCACAGCTGTCCTCCACTAAACGAATTAGATCAGGGTAATTAATCTAAGGCAGAAAGTATTACTAAAGTGGGTCCTCAGTGGAATTAGAAACGAATAAAATACTCTGTTTAAAAAGTGAAGGAAAAAAAGAAAATAAAAAAAAAAAGAGAGAAAAAGAAAAAAGGCCTCAGTTCAGCATTAGTGTGGAAATTATTGCCAAGTATTTTAATTCCACACACAAAAGACAATGCCCTTCTCCTTGTGTGACAGAGTATATAACGAACACCCTTTTGTTCTCCAGTATTTTATCATAATCTCTTTTGTCACCACAGGCAACAAGGGAGACAACAAGAACAACAGCAAGGGATCACGACCAAGATGATACATTTGACAAATAATGCAAGAAAATTCTATCACCTTTATTACTTACATGCTGATGAAATTATTCATTGTTACAGATCCTCTACTGATATTGATTGAGCTGTTAAATTTCTATGGCATTTTATCTGAGGTATTTCTTATTTCCTTTTTTGGCCAGGGGGTAGCTGTAAAAGAACCCTACACAATGCCCTTTCCTTCACACAAAATTTGTAGTGTTTCTATGTTATTGTTATTTGCTCTCACCTCTCCTACCTGTGTTGGGTCAAAAAAAAAAAAAGACTGGCAAGAAGAACTAAAACAAGTTTGTCCTTTTGCCATGCTTGTTGGTTACAAAAATATTTCAACACTTTTTATGATGCTTTGATATCAATGTTCTATATGAATAAGTTGCAAGTTGTTTTTTGAATAAAAACAAATCAATGTTGTGATGCAAGTTTGAGATTATAAACAGTTTAAATATCAAAGGCTTAACTTAAAGCTAGGGTTCAACAATACATCCTAAATGTAGTCAATTTAAAGAGCAGTTATAGAAGGGGAAGAGCAACAAAGAATTGCAGACCTGAAAATTTCTTTGTTAGTCTTGCCTGTTCTGTATTAATTCCTTTCCACTTAATTTAGTATATGACATCTGCAATGGAATATTTCCCTAAAGAATGTCTCTGACAATGGCAAGCATTGATCAAGCATCATGTACTCACTTGATTCTGTCAGCTCACTTGCAGCATCCTCTTTATTCTTTTCTCTTTGCCTAAGAGAGCCATCATCCTTTGAAACATTTCCTTCTCTGTAGGTAGACACTGAGGTTTGCTAATAGTTTTAACCTGTAAGGGAAAAGGGAAAAGGGAAAAAGGAAAAGGGAAAAGGGAAGGAGAATTATTTTGGGAATAGGTATTATAGCAGTGATTAAGTTAGACTGGTGCAATGAAATTTTTTTCAGCTACCAGACTGGGGTGAACCTACAAGCAATCCCTGAAATGTATTTATTTTTATGATAGCGAGGTTTATAAACAAGCCACAGTATGTGTGGGAACTCTTCAGTGTATTTAAAGTGCATCTGAAGGACTAAACACATATTTACAGTTGTTTGGGTGTGCTCTCCACTGTGAAACAAACCTTATTTCCAGTGAGCATTGCAAGCTTTCTTCTAGCCTCTCTACACTGGTAAAAGAGAGTAGACTTATGAAAAGGTTATATAGCATGTACTTTGCAATTCCAGCATAGCATACTTGTACGTAAGTTGGTTTTTTCATGTGTAAATACTTCAAAACTGACAAAATGACAAGCCTTCAGTTATTCCTAGTTAATATCCATACTACTTCTACTTTTGTACTGTTAACATTTTTTTCTGTGGCATTAAGAAAAATGTTGGTCCAACAAACAGACACAACCTCTTACTAATCCATTTCTCATTTCATCATTGCATCCTCCTCTTTGTGTTCCTTGAAACACATTTTACCACTATGCACAAAACCTAACTGCTCAGATCAGCTTTTTCCCTGTAGCCTTGAGCATGTAATGGATTTCCTCCACCTTTAGCTTCAAGATGCAGCATAACTCTTGTCTGTCTAGTTTTATGCTGGTGGATTTTTTCTTTGCACAGATAATCATGACATGCCTTCTCTTACCAAAGGGACACTCCTGTTTTCTTATCTTCAGGTTTTATTTCTTTTCTGGTTCCTCCCAGAAAATCAACCAACTAGCATTGTCTCAATCAAGCAGCATGTGTAGTTTTATGACGCTTTTGAGCTTATTCCTATGCAATATATCACTGTTTTGAACACATTCATATATGGTTTCTACATGAGTATGACATCAGTTTTAACCTTTAAGACCTTCAGTCATTGATGTCTTGTTTTTAAATACTTCACTCTTTTATAAAAATCCTACATATTATAGCTATTTGAGATCAGGGATCATACACACCTACGATTTTAGAAACAGTCATTGCTATGATTATGAACACTATGAAATAAAGCATGGACTGTAATATAAATTATATGTGTAGAATATGATATCTGTGAATTTGGGGGGAAACAAAATGCTTTCAGCTTTCCTCTATTACACTTGTTCTGATTTGCAGAAAGCTTTATGCCTTTGCAAGGAATATCCTTTCCCTCAAACTATGCCAGCAGTCTCGTAAGAAAGTTGCATATGTTTCTTTGTTGCATGAGACACTGGGAACTCAAAGGAGACAATAAATTCATAAATTCACTCTGTGTAGATGATCAAAACACTTTGGATAGTCATATCTTCAGTTTCTTCTGATTTGATCCCAAGTTGAATTGCTGGCTTTGAGGTGCAATGCTACAAATGCCACATTACTACTATCTTTTCTGACTTGGCCTCCAAAAAATTATCAACTTTTTGCAAACTTTTGAAAATTAGCATCTGTAACGAAGTGTAATCAGCTACGTTGCAGAAAAATCAAGCATAAACTAAGTTAGAAATAAATGATGATTTATCAAGGTGTCAGATGTCATGTGGTGATGGATGAACCACAAAGATATAATGTTTCAGCTTGCATACTCATTGAAATGCTGCATATTCATCAGCAATATATTCCTATAGCTTGTTTTGAAAATAAGCTGAAAACCTTAGAAGAAACAACTGCCACTTCGTGTACTCCACAGTCTCATAGTGCCCAAACTTTCTGATACAACTTGTCTCTTACAAGTCGTCTGAAAGTCCAGTGATGAAGGTTTTATCTCCTATGCTGACTGCACTGAAATTCAGAAGATGACATGTTTAAGGACTGTATTAGATGTGCATGAAGTATTCAGCAAAAAGGACTCATCATCACCGTTAGCTTTTAGATACTTTTACAACTTTAGAATTAACACTTAATATAATAGTTATTTTCTATTAATATGAAAGTTAATATTTCTCCTAGTGTGCTAATATGGCTTCTTTTACAACATAACATTGAAGTGCTTAGACCTTAGGTACTAGAGGAGACATGGACATGTCATCTCAGCACAGAGGGAGATTGTATAGAGATGCAATAATGCAATATTGCACTTTTTTTCCTGTCTTTTCAAAGAATTAATGATACAGTTTTCAGCACTGGTAAAAGCTGAAAGCTATGTAGATACTCTGTGGACTGCATTCCTCTGGTTAACTACAAAACCACTTCACCTGAGGCAAAAGTAACACTTTTCATGAGATTCATCCGTCACACTAGGGATTATCATGAAAGATAGAGAGTACAAATCATTCTTCATTACAATTTAATTCTATATATAGTTTGCTGAATCAACCCAGAAAAGGTTACAATGTTATGTGAGCAACGACCCACGGAGAATGGAAGAACTAATCAGAATATGATCACATAAGATTTCACAATCAGCAGATGATAACATCTCAAAACTGTTGACTTCAAAGGAAAAAAAATGGTTTCAAAGGGCATTGCTAAAACTCTCCTGCAATCTACCTTCTCTTTGAAATTGCACTTCAACTTTTCTTCCGTCTCTTGTTCACTGCCATCATTACTCTTACTTTTATGCTACATGTTCCATATGGAACTAGAGAGAGTTTCTAGGCCTGTAGTTTCATAAGAAAAATATTTCTTAACCTGATTTATAATGAAGGTCCTTCTATTACATAACCTCCAACCTAAGTTTGGGCAGAGAAATCTGCTAGCCAGCTTCTTCAAAAAAGTATGAAATGTGAAGATACTTTGTTAATTAAATTTAGCTGTAAACATTTAAGTTCAATCAACTTTGAGGAATGTTGAGAATTAGTTTTGTAAGAGTAGGGTACCACAGTACAATGTAAACTCATTTTTTAGGATCCATTTTCAGCGTGTACTATTTGATTTACTATTTCAGGTTTCCAAAATAGCTCTCTATACATGCATAAATTCTTGAAACGCCTGCTGTATAGAAACAGAAAATTAAACTGAACGAAACCATTGACACTATCTCAGAATTTTCACTGCACTTACTAAGTTTTCAGGACTTTTTTCTTATTGAATCTATACAGTATTTCTGAACAAGTAGCACCATAATAGCATCCCATCTCAGGCTCTAGTCTATCCTTCAGTAAGAACTAAACAACATTTTCACTGACTTCCAAGCAACTGAAAAGATTACAAAATGCTTTTTTGGCCCTAAATCTCTTATCAGAAGACATCAGGTTAAGTGATCATAACCACCTTCTTTTCCTGATCTAGTTTGATGAGGCTAATTAATGCCAGCATCGGCTCCCAGCAGTCTTTGCAATCTTGATAATTGTAAGTACGTAATGTTGCTGCAAGGCAAGTGCAGAGAGGAATGACTTTTTGTGTCCTTTTTCTTTCCTTATGCACAAGCGTATAGCTAATCTCAATAAATCTGTGTGATCTATTTTATCATCCTTGACACAAGAACTGGGAGAGAGGAAGTTTCCCTAGAAGAGAATATTTAGTTCTTATTGGAGATGTATGTGTTTTCATTCTGGGAGTTCTAGTCCACACATTTTAGTCTTCCTGGTGGGTAACTATTTTATTACAGGGGTTGTGAATAAAGCTCACCTAATTTTCTGCTGCAGTTCGTCCTTCTTGCTTCTCTGTCTATTGAAACTAAAAGGCTGCCTGCTGGGCTAGTTGAGTTCTGGTGTACTGAAACTTGAGGAGAGGAGCATGCTGGAAAACAAAACAGAGAGTATAAAAAATGTCAGGAAAGATGAATAAACTAATCAGAACCAAGAACTCTGCTCACCAAGGGAAGCAACATTTTATTTATAGTACTCAGGAAGGAGATCAGTAACTCACTAGTTTTGTCTGTCAACAATTATCAGGCCTTATCTCATAACCTATAATACTGTGGATCTCAGATAAATCTTCAATACCAAGTAAAGAAATAAACATTTTATCTGTGAACCAGAAACAGAGGACATTCACTGGGCTCCAAGTCTTGCATTTGTGAGATAAAACCAAATATCAATCTAAAGCCAATCTATGTCACTGCAGGGTTTTCCTCCAGCTTTTATCGGCTTTGAATCAGGCCGTTGATAAATCGTGTCTCTCTTAAGGAATTATTTCCTCAGTCGTTTTCCCTTGTTCTTCCCCATTTTCTGTCCCTGCTTTCCTTGAAATGGTCTTCTCATTGTATTCGATTGTTGTGCTTTCTGGTCCCCTGAAATCCAAAACTGGAATTAGAGTACAGAGTTGAAAGGAATGTTTCATTGGTCATAGC
Source organism: Cuculus canorus (assembly GCF_017976375.1). NCBI lineage: Eukaryota > Metazoa > Chordata > Aves > Cuculiformes > Cuculidae > Cuculus > Cuculus canorus. The sequence goes on along the minus strand of NC_071402.1, from coordinate 132,999,861 downwards.
AGAACGGACCCATGGATATGTTGTGCTAATCACAGCATTTATTGGAACTAGTTCTAGTTCTAATAGTGTGAAAATAGAGGGCAGATCTGTTGAAGTTCTTCACACCAAAAAAAATGAGGAGATTTGTAGCAAAGAATTTAAATAGAACTTGTGTCAACAGTTGAAATATACTGGTGAAATGATCCTCAGCATTATTCAGAAACATGAGAATAGGAACTTCACTGTTATAAACCAACCTCAATAAGCTGGCTGTAATTTCTGTTCTCTTACATTGGTGAAACCACACGAGGCCTAAATGTCCTGTATTTAATCTTGTTATTTCATACTAATCTAACAAAAGTTTGGCAGTATAGTGTTATTTTGCACCCATTGTTTTCATGGCATCATAAGTGACAAGATGAGTTAAAAAGCAGTTGAGTTCCTGAAGTGCAAAGCTGTTACAGACTTTTTCAGAATTGCTCTAGCATCTTCTTCAAATGCTTTGTGCCTATTCCTCAGGGTAGAATAGTATGCAGTAAAGCATTCAGCTATACTATTTGGCATTGTTTCCCAATGTACACACTGTTATTTCTTTATATTAGAGTTAGAAAGGTTGAAGAAGTGTGTGTTGACCTGCTCGTTTCCTTGCAGACCACACAAGAGAAGTGTTTTTTTTCAGGAAACAATTACACAAGGAGAGGGCAATGGCTTTTCTGACCTGTTCTGGTAGGGCACTTAATTCATACTGATAATGGGAAGAAAGCCATGCAATATTTGTGTGTTGGTAGGACTTGAATCATTGGTGAAGATGTGGTGTGATATGATAAGAGAGTGGATGAAATTGATTCAAAGGAAAAATCATCAAAACACTCTTTCAAACAGAGCTCTTAACAGAATGTTATTCCTGTATTCCCTTTTATAATTAACATCCAGTTCTTATCAGACTTCTTTCTGAAGTCTAAATAAATGCCCCTGTGTGGCTTCTGGCTCATATCTTGTAGAAGATACAAGTTCTAGTTCATCATTAAAAACAAATTCTAGTTTTACAAGACATACAAAGAATTAGGTAGCCTATGGCTGTAATTGAGTTACTGTTTTTTATCTCACTATAGTCTGTTGGATGTCTCTCTAGCTATAAAACAAGCAATTTTACAAAGGCCCTTCGGTGAATAGAGTAAGGCTTTTGGCTCTCTAGTTATTTAGTTCCCTGTTTTCTCTTTTTTCCAGAGGTATCAGATGCAAATTAGGTTTCCCGTTTCTCTTATCTCTTTGTTCCTTCCAAAGTGGAGATTGATAGCTTTAAGGAGATCAAAGTCAATTTTCAAATGTATCCCAAATTGATAATCTCCAGACTATCATACACCTTGTACTCAGAACAAAAACCTAAAATCCATAATGACATGAGCATGGTAAATATGGCTTTTCTGTTAGACTAAGTAAAAGTAGATTACACATGTTTTTCAGACTTCAAAGGCCTGTCCTTTCAGTCTGGTTTCTTGAAGGTCTCAAAGGCACTGTGCACTCCCTTTTGTGTAAAAATAATAAAAGACACCACAGCAAGAACATGAGAGGATCTTTTTTCTGCTAACCTTGCAGTTTCAAAGACAAATGGACAAAATATTTTGAGAAAATGAGGGGCATTTCTAGTTTATTTACCATAAATATAGAAGTATAATGTACAGCAAAACTAGTTTGTGCTTACTATCTGGCCTTATAAACTCTACTTTGTTTTGTATATAACGGCTGAATAGGTTACCAGAAAATAAATAAAAATGAAAGACCCTTATATTCTCTTCCTATGCCAAGAAAAACAAAGAAAAAAAGTACATTTCTGACAGTAGAAATTCTGCAGGTCTAATCCAAAACTGGTTCTCATTGACACTAATAAATAACAACAATATTTCCTAATGTCGATATTTTGAACAGAACTGCTCGGTGCAAATGAGACTACTGTTGGGGCACACAGAATATTGCATGAACAGAGGTGTGTTAAAACCATTGGTGCAGATCACTCATATCCACAAGCTGTCACTGCAGAGTGGCTCTCCGGCAGGGGCAGGACAGCTGGCAGGAAGCCATTCTGCTTACTGGCTGGCAGCCAGTGGCTCTTCTCTGTGCCTCTGTGATCAGACTGTGATAACTAATCCCAGGTTTAGGGAGAGTTTTAGTATGCGCTCAGTGGGAAAATAAAGTGTCAGGAAGACCTACATCTTCCCTTTCAGGAGTGTCTGTTTTTTCTTTCACCCAATACCTATTTTGGAGAGCTCAAAAGCAGACGAGGAGAAACAAAAATTTCGATCCTTCCAACTCTCTGGTCTCTTACATAACACAAAGATGTTTGTGTGCATGTGAGAGGAGAAAAATAATCCTACTGTACAAGACGGATAAATACTTCTGTGATTTCTACATATAAGTATTTGTACGAGATAGTACTTGGTAATCTGTTTATGGGCTAACAAATACATTTTTTCCAATAACCTGCCTTCCTGGTATAGTACTGGGTCACAACTAGATCCTATATATGCTTATAAAATATATGTTTTGTTATTTTCAGTGCAGTGCTGGAAGCACCTGTTTCCCTTATGGGAAATCTATTGTGATGCAACAGATCTTTTCAGACAGCACTTCTGGGAAATATCAGAAACTCTTCATAGCACTAAAGATAGAAAAAATAGTGGAGTTTGATTGCTTTTACAGCTCAAGAAGCCTTAGAAAACCATATTGCAAAAACACTAGATTGCCAAAAGAATTCCCTTCATTAACTAGTTAAAAAACATCAACAAGAGTGTGCCATCCTCAGGTTGTTCATTGTTGTGACCCAGATCACATAAATAAGGATAAGAAAGTGCATTGGCCTCTGTTGTAGTCACTCAGCTGAGACTACCAGTAAAGGTACAAGTTGTTATAAGTTCTTATTACTTGGTATGTGTTATAACTTAGGCCTAATTGGAAAAATAACTGATAATCTGTGACTTGTCCCTATACACTGAAACCGATTCATGATCACATCTGCAAGTGGATAAAAGCTATGTCTGTGTCAGGCTGAAGTGAAGCGTTTCATCCAAAGAAATTAAAAATCTGATTCCCCCTGGAATACAACTAGGTTTTAAAGAAAAGCTGAAAGATGAAGAGAAATTTTTTTTTTTTTTTGAGTCTGTCAGGGCATTTAATTCAAAGAACAGGGAGAGCAAGAAAATTACGGCATGGGTACTCATTTTTCTCACTCGCCTGTACCTAGACAAGAAAAAAAGCCTTGTTTCACCTGAAGTCCTTTAGTATAAGCCCCTCCTGTGACTTTCCAGAGCTCTGCAGAACCAGAGAGGACAAGTAAGGTGGGAAGAGGTGGGGAACTGAGCTCTCTTTTTCTTACCCCAATTCTGCTCACATCTGTCAGTAGTTACACAGGTGGGAAGGAGAGAATACATCTTGGGCCTTGCCAAAATGGCTCTAAAACTTCATCAGCGGGTTTGGTCTGCTGGTTCCATCTGTCTGTGCCTCAGTGCACATGCAAGGTATTTTTAAGCCATCTGCTTTTGATACAGTGGTTTCTTTTTCTTTTGCCAGAGTGGCATTCAGACTTACAAGATCAAACTATTGATTGGAATTCTGTGGGAAGCTTAATATTATCCCTAAACCTTAACTTGCATGTCTAAATTCCCATTAGACTAAACCCTGAAGGACTGGAACATTTTCTGAAGTATTTATTTTTCACCATAGTGACACTACCATTATAACTATGGATGCTGCCTTTGATCATAACAAAATTATCCTAACTACATGGATTCTTTTTTTTTTTCTGTACACTCACTATTACTCAAGACTTGGACCAAGGTGGACTAATGAAGGTTGAACTAAAGAACACTTTATTCTTCCATTCTCTTATGCTAGTACAGAAAAAAAAGAAAAAGACCAAACAAGATGTTAACACATTCACAACAGGAATTGTGTCGTATGTCATCCAACATCTGAATATTTCCAGTAAAAACAGGGGAGGAATAGAAGTGTGGAAACTCTGACTGTTCTGTGTTTTCAAACTATCGCAGTGCCTTCTGTTGTGCAAGCCAAGTTCACTCATATAATGATAGAAAATGAGGAAAGCATGATAAAAAGGGCACAAAAGTCATTAAAGTCATAATGTGTTTTTTCTACCAATATGGGAGAAGGCATGTTTGGGTTTGAATTTGATGAGAAAAGGCTTTGTCCTTAAAATGTGAAGACTTAAAGGCTCCACTATTTTTTGTATGCTGGTGCAGGTGGCCGCTGTTCTGGCATGCCTATAACGTCAACAAGTGAGTACAGACCAAATGGCCATCGGTCTGAAGCTTGCTAGCTAGTCTAAAGTCCTTGACTCTTTAAGCTGTACTCATGGGATAGTGGTGAAATGTGCGAGAAATGAAGAAGCAGAAAGCAAAGCAATGAGATAAGGTGTACATTTCTATCTGTAGTTTCATGTTTATGAAGTCAAGTAGTGGAATTTTAATGGTATAGCTGCTAACAAGCTAGATGAGAGTATAAAACCCCTGTACTTTTACTCAATAAATGATTTTGTTTACACCTCAAATGGAGTCCATGCCCAATCAGTCACCACATACCAATACTAAAGCTTTTCATGTTTTTAAAAGGACAGGTAAGAACTCAGTGTCAGAGGAAGAGCTTCAGACTTTAATTGTAAAGTTATAACATTTTCTGCAATTTTTTTTCTTTATTTATTTCAAGCATCACTTGAGTCAATGTTTTGACAATGATTTCTATGGAAAAGTTTTACTGTACAGAGATTCCCTAGTCCATCAAGCATTTGCAGTATTGAAACAGTAAATCTGGTAATTCATAGAATAATAGAATCATAGAATCACTAGGCTGGAAGGGACCCACTGGGTCATCGAGTCCAACCATTCCTAGCACTCCCTAAACCATACCCCTCAGTACCTCGTCCATCCCTTAAACACCTCCAGGGAGGATGACTCAACCACCTCCCTGGGCAGCTTGTTCCCATGCCCAATGACCCTTTCCGTGAAAAATGTTTTCCTGATGTCAAACCTGAACCTCCCCTGGCAGACCTTGGCCATTCCCCCTTGTCCTGTCCCCTGTCACTTGGGAGAAAAGGCCAGCACCCTCCTCTCTACAACCTCCTTTCAGGTAGTTGTAGAGAGCAATAAGGTCTCCCCTCAGCCTCCTCTTCTCCAGGCTAAACAAACCCAGCTCTCTCTGCCGCTCCTCGTAAGACTTGTTCTCCAGCCCCCTCACCAGCTTCGTTGCTCTTCTCTGGACACGCTGCAGAGCCTCAACATCCTTCTTGTGGTGAGGGGCCCAGAACTGAACACAGTTCTCAAGGTGCGGTCTCACCAGTGCCGAATACAGAGGGAGAATAACCTCCCTGGACCTGCTGGTCACACCGTTTCTGATACAAGCCAAGATGCCATTGGCCTTCTTGGCCACCTGGGCACACTGCTGGCTCATGTTCAGTCGGCTGTCAACCAACACCCCCAGGTCCTTCTCCTCTAGGCGGCTTTCTAGACAGACTTCTCCTAGTCTGTAGCATTGCATAGGGTTGTTGTGTCCCAAGTGCAGGACCTGGCATTTGGCCTTGTTAAACCTCATACCATTGGTCTCGGCCCAGCAGTCCAGCCTGTTCAGATCCCTTTGCAGAGCCTCCCTACCCTCCAGCAGATCCACACTTCCACCCAGTTTAGTGTCATCTGCAAACTTGCTAAGGGTGCACTCAATGCCTTCATCCAGGTCATTGATAAAGACATTGAACAGGGCTGGACCCAGTACCGGGCCCTGGGGACCCCCACTTGTAACTGGCCTCCAGCTGGAGTTAACTCCATTTACCACCACTCTCTGGGCCCGGCCATCCAACCAGTTTTCAACCCAGGAGAGTGTGCACCTGTCCAGGCCAGAGGCTGACAGTTTCTGAAGCAGAATGCTATGAGAGACTGTGTCAAAGACTTTACTGAAGTCCAAGAAGCCTACGTCCACAGCCTTTCCCCCATCCAGTAGTCGAGTCACTTTGTCATAGAAGGTGATTAGGTTAGTTTGGCAAGATCTGCCTTTCGTGAACCCATGTTGACTGGGCCTGATGACCCGGTTCTATTGCATGTGCTTCATGATAGCACTCAAGATCACCTGTTCCATGACTTTCCCTGCCACTGAGGTCAGACTGACAGGCCTGTAGTTCCACAGACCCTCTTTGCAACCCCTCTTGTAGATGGGCACAACATCAGCCAGCTTCCAGTCCAGAGGAACTTCCCCAGTCAGCCAGGACCACTGGAAGATGATGGAAAAAAATTCAGTTTGTATTGTAAATTTACACTTACAAGTATGAAACAGAGAGTTTTCTTCATCTCTTCCAAGTATCTTCTTAAAATTTTGTAAAGGATGACATATTTTAGGAGATGTTTTGAATACTTCCAAGAGAAAAGAGATTCAAGAATTCTTTCCCCCCCAAATATTTCTTTCAGTGAACCAAAGTCAAGTAAATCTTTGTGATGCCTGTGTATGCTTATGTATATGTCTGTGTAAACTAAGAAAGAAAATGTAAAAAATAATTTCCACCATTTCAATATATTAAAAATGAAATTACTTATTTTGAAGTACTGCTATTAATTTAGTTTGATATCAAGAAGTGAGGAAAAAGATCGTTTGGTAGGTTAATAACACAACTATATGAAAATATGGATAAAAAAATGAAATATTACTTTGAAGTGAGATATATTTATTTACTGAGAGGAAACAATACGACTTCCTTAGTGCAATTAATTTGAAGATAAAATTATATTTGGGGACACCTTCTATGAAAAGCTATCATTGCTTACGCCAAAACTCTCAATGACAAGGCAAGACATTATCTGCAGTTTAACAGGCTTCCACCAAAGCAAGGCGGTGTCAGTAATGTTATGAGATATATTGTAAGTTTATGTCACGTATTGGCTTACAGATCCGTCTTTGATTGTAACCATTTGGAACCCAGGAACCAGGAAGAACTGCTTGTTAAAATGATCTTCCTCAATAGCTTCCAGCCTATTGCAGCTTGGCTTTATCAATCAAGCTGTAACCAATAAACCCTGTGGTACATAATCTAGCACCCTGATATCTGTAAGGACACCTACATAAAACAAAGGACTAAAGGATTAGTAAGAACTAACTGTGTCACAAGCTTGGCCCACTGTCTTTATGGTAGGTCACCCACCATTTAATCTAAAGAGGTGACAGAACATTAGTCCTATTCTAACTTGAGGTCATCTATTCTTCTTGGCCATAATAGATTATGTCTTTGGATCTCCCCAGCACTTTGTAACTACATGATATTGTTAGGCAGATTACAGTAGTGAGGCTCCAGAGTAAATAAACTGGCCCTTTGGTAAGCATTTACGGTATAGGCATTGCTAATTATTTATTTCCTGCTGTTAAGCAGAAAACAGGCTTGACTGCCCTCACAACAGCTGCAGCATTACAATGTGAGAAACACTATGAACTTTATGTGCTAGCTCTCCTGAAGAGCTCTAGGGGCAATGGGTATTACAAGCAGGTAGACTAGTTGTCAGAAGAGCCTTCTGAAGAGTCCTAGTGCATCAGCAGCAATTAATGCAGGTGGCATTTTAGACAAGGGAGCTAATGAGCTTTAATATGCATGCAGGTGAGGGAGTGCTGAATCAGTAGAGCCATTAATGAACCTATGACAGCCTAATTAGCTACAATTTAAAATCTATGGAATCTAATCAGAAGAGCTGAACACTGCTGCAAATCTGTGTATGAATGAGTCTTTCTAAATACTCCAATCTGTTGCTTAGTCACTGATTGATAGTAATTGCTTTTTTTCCTCTATTGTGTATAGGAAAATGCCCAATTTTGTTCTGATAGAGGAGGACACAACATTGAAGTTAAATGCCTGAGATGTTTGACTGTTTAACTTTTAATCAAGAGATGTTTTAAAAAAAAATCAAAGTAAAATTAATTTCCAGCTCTGAATATAGATGATTAAAAATATGCCACCAACTTTTCATGTATTTGGCTGGCAGAGATTATATGCTAGTTAATCAAATTCAAATATCTTATATGAAATTAAAGATAGAACTACAGCTGAAGTGGCATAAAATACACATATTAATATAAGAACTTCTTTATATAGGAATTTTATTAAACTCCTTAGATGAATGATTTTTAATACAAATGAAAAAGAATTTTCATATAAAAGGAAAACAATAGTATGTCCTGAATGTTGTTATAAAAACCCTCAAAAATAATGAGAAACCTATTATGAAACATTATAATTTCCTTTCCAAAATTCACTATGAGGAAGAGTATTCAGGGGTGCACAGTAGGTGAAATACACAACAGAGCTAAAGGATATGTCCAGTATTCTCTGAGATACGACATATTCTAAATAAAGGGTTATATACCTGAAACTTTATGAATTTTCCTTATGTTGAAGGCTCAGATTCTACTACTTTATGTAGATGAGACTGTATAAGAATTTTCCTTTACTACCTGTCTCTTTCAATAGTACAGTAGGCACATATTTATTAGATTAGTGAGCAGGAATTTGCTGAAGAAATGAGGATGCCTTTTGTTTGGCTCAATCCACTTAATACTGTAGATAACTATCCTTGGTATCCTTTGTAAACGTTACTGTACTGGATATGGATATTAACATAATTCTAAAGGGAAAAAAAAGATAGATATAGAGAATTTTAAATCATAGTGTTCGGTGTCACTATGGACACTTTTATGTAGAAACAAACCATTTGAAAACAGAAAATGTGAGACGCAAGAGTTTTCAGACATATATGATGCCCGCAAGCGTGGAATTGCTATTTAGAAAAGACTGCATGCGTAGCAGTTTGACCAAGAAGAAAGAAGGGTGGAGAGAAGAGGATTTTAAAGACAATTTGCATCTTAAATATTGCTTCCTCCTTCATGTGACTCCGTGGTAGCTGAAACCACCTAATGCTCTCGAAAGCCCAGCTTCCCTCCTTTGCCACCCTAGAGGTCAATCAGGAAACATCAGCGGAAAAGTACTGTGTAGTATTTCTAAGGGGGAGCTATTGGCTCTTTTGCTTGCTTTTTCCTCTGCCTGAAAGTGACTGCATTTAAAGGAGAAGTTGCTCAAGACAACTGCTTTCTTAAGTATTTTAAGCTTTCTCACCATAACTTATGTTAAGCCTCTGTTTCCCAGAATTAGCATAAAGAACTGCATTTTCAGCCAGACAGCCTTTATTGAAAGGGGTTCATATATACTTTATCCAAGATGTTTGTAGGAAGCTGGTGAGAAAAGGCTCTGTCGGGACATCTGCTACCTGACAAACTCTTGGAGACAAATACAGGCTTCAGGACAGGTGTGGACTTTGAATAGCTGTTTGTGAATATCTTTTGGATCAAGATGTACTCAGTGATGACATCTCTTAACAAACAATTCTGAATGAAAAATAATACAGTGAGAATCACTGTCTGATCACAGACAAATCATGGACAGAAGAAATGGTGAAATTCACCGAATAAATTATTTGCTAGGAATTATTTCCATGGTTGTAATCATCACTGCCACTCACACAGTAATTTGCTGAAACAGCAACAGTAACTTTACTGCAGATGAACTTTATTTCTGGTGCTAATTTATTTTGAGATCATGAAGAGATATTGAAGCCTGATTTCACACATTCCAACTGCACAATTTTCTTCTTTTTACAAAGTGAAGAGCTATGTCTCAATAGGTTCCATTTTATATATATTTTTTTAGCTTGCAATTCTGATTATTGAATTATACAGTACAAGGACGAAATAAATAAGTGATGGGCCCGATCCTGAAAGTTTTATTCATACAAATATGAACTTTGCCTGAATTTTGTATGCAGAACTAATCCCTAAGAGGTTCAATATATTTATTTTAGCTTCCTCTAAAGTAGTCAAATATTTTAATTTCATGGACATATGTGTTACAATAACCGCGTTGTCATACAGTAGCTTTTGGTTGAGATTGATCTTTTAGTTCTCTTGCTCTCTGCAACTATATATATACACACACGTATAACTACTTACATTCACAGAGGTATTTACTGTGTATAATGTGAGTTTATCTTCCCTGATTTTAGAGTAATGCTACTTTAAATCTTCAATTCTTAGCTCATCATTTTTTCCAAGACCATAAATATCTTTCATGTCATTTTTCTCCACAGTCTTTTTTTTCTGCAAACATTCAGATCAGAACTTTCTATTAGTGCAGTCAAAATTGTCTGAACCACATCGTGAACGATAGCCCAGGGCCTGACTGCACCTGGACCAGTAGGGAAAGACAGGGATACATAGAATAAAAATTAGAGGATGATGTCTGAGTAAGATTGCCTGTTCTTACTACCACAGAAAATCTTACGTGTTAGAATAGAGGTGAATTCTGCTGGGAGAAGTGATGGAGTCTAGCTTTTCTATTTGTACAGCAGTGATAGGCATAGTGGCTTTCCAATGCTTGACGTGGATAAATAGGTAACCAATCTAGATCTGCTATAACACAGCAGAATCACTGCTTCCTTTGCTGCCCCAAGGCTGTTCTAGACACAGAGAAGGCTTCAGGTAATCTAGATAGTAAAGGATTTTTCCAGATTGACAAACCTATCTCATACAAAAATCCTGGTGAAATATAGAGCATGAGTATTTATAAGTTCATGATGTTCATCTTACTTGCATATGAAACAATGGCCTGCAATAATGATACCAAACGCTCCATCTAAGAGTGGCAAGAAGGTAGTTGGCTGTTGCTTATTTGTAAAAATAAGTAAACCATGACTTGCAGGGCTAACAATTATATCCAAGCCTGCACTGTCAATGGCAAAGCCAAGCTGATGACTAAAAGACTGACTGTGTTGTCTCTTCCACCACTGTGTATTAAAAACAACCTCAATGAGTCAAGTGCAATTACATATGCCATAGTAGAATCAGGCCCCAACATGCTCCTTCCTGGTCATTAGGTGATTCTTGACTTTAAAGATATTGTGCTTCCATGCAACTTTAGGTATCACTTTCATAACTTAAACATACAGCGAAAGAAGATGGATTCCCAGTGAAAATCTTAACTGGGCTGGAAAAGAATCTTTTAGAACAGCTCTACCACTCTCTTGAAAACAGGCTTGCAAGAAACAATATAGTTTAAAATATAATTTGAAGAGATCAGATGTGAAAGATGGTGAGCTTAATCATGTGTAAACCTGAGGTAGGAGGGACTCTCGCATGCTTCTGTTTAAAAGCACATTGGATGTGCTTGTTGAATGAGGTCAGGAAGTGTCCTGTTAAGAATGAAGCCACTGATGAATAGATATGTCTTTATGCCTCACTAATACAATACAAACTATATAAAACTTTTTTAAAGGACCTCTTTATTTTAACTTGTTTGAAAATATTTTTGTTTCTTTATTTTCACAAAATGGAAATTTTATTTCTTATAGTGTTTCCTGCTGGGGCATAGTTGAATAAATTTATTTTAAGATGGTTGGTAAACTATTTTCTTTCTGTACATATCTAGTGATGCATTTTTTAATAAATCATTTTTAAGGTGGCTTTTTCAGTATTTTTCTTTTTATTTCCTGCTGTGGAGATGAGGGCCTTAATAAACAATTTTTTGAAATGGCTATTTTTACATTTTTACTCCTGTATCCTGCTGTTACAGTGCTGTAAGCTTGTTACGTGTTCATTAGTTTTAAATAGCTGCTGTTCCTTGGTTTTTTTAGAAGTTATTCTTGTACATTAGCCTTCATTTTGAGAATTTTCTTCTCTCTTCTAAATAAAACTGAATAAGAAAAGGTAGTGGAACAGACTTCAAAAAAAATATTAGAGTTACAAGTCACAGGAATAACTAACTTGAGGACTCAGTTGTAATAACATAACTATTCCACACTAATAAGTTCAGGCTTGTCACAGTCAAAGTAATTTTGCTAAGTTTAAGCTTATTCTAATTAGCTTGGTGTAGTACATCACAGGCTGAGTGCTTACGTGGAATCACGACAGTTCAGCTGACCCATAATAACATTTCAGGATGTGCTCAATCAACCATGGATTTGAATGCTGGTCTCTGTGTAGCGGATAGTAAATGCAGTCACAGTGAAACAATTTCTAAATTTAAAATCCATTGATTACTCCTTTATCAATATGACACAATTCATAGAAAGGTTGACAAATTTCATGTTGATTTTTTTTAATTTTTTGAAAACTTGACCAGAAAAAAAAAATTATGATTTATCAGAAAAAAAAATTACATGACAAACCTGGTATTCATTCAGTTCGACTAGGACACTACTAGGAATTTTTTAGTAGCAGATGAGTTCTGTCAAGCCAAGAACCACTAGGAGAATGAAGAGAACAACATATTGAGACCAGAAGGCTGATGTGAGTAAGTAGAGAGGACTAGGGATATACGACTATGAAAATAAGGGAAAATCCTGTAGATTTCATTTCATTCAACACGATCATCTAGAGGGCTGATAAACAGTTGAAGCTACACATTTTGGCTCTCAATAGTTTCTGGACATTAACTAAACACAAAAGAATCTCAGAAGTATGATGTAGCCTGTAACTATTTCAGATATCTACCTTAGAATGGGATGATTGCTCTCCAGAAGCATCACTCACTACAGAGAACAGCTGGGTGCTTCACTGTAGAGCAAGTGAATTTGGGTGTAACAAACTTACCTTTTAGTTCGATTTTGTGAACAGGAAGGCCTTCCACAAGAAGGAAGAGCAGTTAACAGGACTAGTAGTGTCTAAGGTCACATCTTTGACCATTGAAGGTCCCTCTTCAATTTTGTGATTATACTGGTTCACTGAATATGAATGAAGTTTGGGCAATACTGAACTGAATAGAAGCTTCAATATAGTGATAGTTGTTTGAAATGTTTAGTCTCACTGCCAGTTTGCAAAGGGTAGCTTAATTCAACTGACTTCTGCTTCTCTGAAGCAGATGAGCAACAGCTTACGATGAACTGTTGTTTGCCTACTGAGGATGCACAGTCTGGTTTTATCACCAACATAAATAGTTATTGTGTGCTCTATAAACCAGTCCTTGGACAGAAGGAGTCACAAACAATGCAGTGATCTGTCCTAACAACAAGTTTTCAGGCAGTGACTCTGACCAGAGAGGATTAAGACAGAAAGGAACTCCCTCATTGCTTGCCAGATATTACACAAAGACCAGAACATAAACATCAATACACCCTATCTCAAGGGTACATTCTTGCAAGCTAAGAACTTGAATGACTGGAGTTCGATATATTGACCCCTGTCCTAGTCTGGCATTCTGTTTTATCTCTCTAAAATATATTTACCTACAGATTAAATCATAGAGCACACTGAAGGAAAGATATGTGTTCAAATGCACCTGTAATCGTATTTTCATTCATTACTACTGCAGGGCTTCACTTCCTTTGCACAGTGTAGAGAGCTTAAAAATCCAGTTTTTTCTTAAGAAAAAGGTATGTTGTATTGAAACCCGTTCACAGAACTTGCTTGGGGAAGACAGCCAGACTTTTATGTACAAAACAGTCTTCATAATTGCTACTTTGTATTTACAGGGAATTGCAAGAGTCTGTGAAATAAAGTCTTCAAAAACATTTATTAGCCTTACTTTCCATTTTAATTCCTATCCTTATCAAATTAACTCCTCAAACTCATTTAATGCTGCATGGCCTATAGGTAAATGGAATATATTTGTCTGTGTATTTGGCCATTTTCATTTCACAAAAAAATGCTTATTAATTCAGAATATGTGTACATACCTGCACCAAATTAAAGCAGATTGAAAAGTGGCTCCACTTGTTGACCAAATCCTGAGGTGATTAAAGTAAAGTTCTAATTCAAGTTTTGAAGCAGTATATTTTCATTACAACTAGTCTGGAAGTTTGTCTTTCCCAATCAATATAAAAGGAACCTTGCAACTGACATCTGAAGAGTAGAAGAGCTGGAGGTAGAAGGGGAATGAAAAAAAGGTAGTGATAAAGTTGTTCAGTTAGGAGACCCTCATCATCGAAAGAAGAAGTTGTAACTGATATTTTGAAAGTCAAAGTATCTATCAGGAACTTCATTTAAGTGAAAGTTCAAAAGAAGAAAAGCTTAAGTAATTCTTCAAAGCTAAACATACCGTTCAGGATGAACTCTTCTTGATGTTATCTTTTCAGCTTGAACTGAAATGCTCTGCTTTCCCATGGGGGCCTCAGTTCCGCTCTGATTTCCATCTTCTGGTCTATAAAATTGCTTGGTACTTAATAAAACCATGGTCACAATATCTGTATTTCACAATGATGATATTGGCCTAATCCAATTTCTTTTGTGTTATCTTAGCTGCTTACATTTCCTACGAATAAGGTGTTAGTTGTTAATTATAATTGGAGGTCTCCACAAATTGCCACAAAATTCTATGTTATCAACAGCTATGTATAGGGCACGAATGCATACATTTTGATTCTACAGGAAATCAAGACTAAAAAAACCATTGCCTTATTGGGGAAAATGGGGGGGGGGGAAAGGTGCTTCAACACCACTGTGATAAGCTGTGGTACAAAAATAGCTGATTACTGGAGATCAGAGTATATATAAAATCAACTTTCTCTGGCACTTAAAATTTGCTTTGTTTTCATAAAGTATGAGCATCTTGCTTGATTGGGACAAGATATTTTGATATCATTTTTGACTAGAAAAAAAAATTTGTTTTACACTATGTGAGAAAATTTATCAATGTACAAAATAAACTTTTTATGGACTTCCTGAAATATTGAAGCTGTGACTGCTCCTAGAGATATGATTAAAAATATCAAAATTTTACAAAGACTGGAGCTATCGTTGCAAAGCAAATGAATTTGAGCTGCTAATAATATTAGGTATTACCTTGTGCTGCCTCTGTCTTTCTTCTTTATTTTTTGCCTCACTTGAGTATGAAGATATCCTGTGTGATTGAACTATCGAGTACTGAAGAGTCAGCATTGCTGCTGCATTTGAAAGAGCTACACTGAGAACTTTATTATGCACATCTAAAAGACAAAATCAGTAATTACAAACAACTTACAGGACAGCTGAATGTTGTTAAATAATTTACTTCCAATACACCCACAATCTTAAAGTGCTTTACTATACAAAACCATATTCACAGCTGCAGAGTGTTTATTTGACAAGCATTCTCTCTTAAGCTTATAGATTTTTTTTTTTTAATGAAGGTATATCTGTTCCTTTTTAAGCAGAAGGTAACCACAGGTGAAAGGACATCTGTCTGCTTGTTAGTTCCTAGAAGCTACTCTGATCATGGCTAATAAAGCAGAGAACTGTGTAACACAATGCAGACCATTTTCCCTCCATCGTCTTACAAAACACTGTAGAAACTACTTATGTGATCTTAAGTGAAGGGAACAATAAGGCTGTTATATCATAATGAACTGTTGAAACAGCATTAAAACATACTATTAATGGATAAGTGTGAAGATATAGAGACAATCAGAGATGCATAGACATCTCTATGCATCTGTCATCACATCTACAAATGTCTGATTATCTCCAGCCTTTTCTCTATATATCCGGGTTTGGAATTTTATGAAAAGTCATAAGAACCAGGAGACTCACATACCTTTCAAGTGGGAAATGTCTGTGCAGAAAAAAGTTTGGAACATTTTTCTATGAATAGATGTTGATTCTTATTACACAGGTTTAATGTTTAATTTTTTTGAACATCACGTACTGGGGCCTTCTCTGAGGGATACTTATTTCTGTTTTAAAGTCAAGCCTCTGAGATCTTTGAAATGTGTGGTTATGCAGGAAGTAATATGCTGGAGGCTTTGAAACTTAAAGCCCAAAACCTTGGGAGATCCCACGTCTGCCTTTCAGCCAACAATGTACTCTGAAGCAGAGCTGCATTTCAAGCCGTGAATTCAGTCTCACAGTGGTTTAGCCACTCTATTCTTCACTGGTAATTACACCACAGGAGTAACTTTTTAAATAGAATCCTGTGCTATAATTACATTTTTGGAAAAATGATTACAATCTACAAGACAGTTTTCAATTTAAACTTCCAAGTTTTAATTCAAAACAACTTTATAGTAACAATTTAGACCTGACAATATACAGTCTTTAAAGTGAAACAACTCATATTCAGTTATTTGTACTGCTTCTTTATAAAAATATTTCTGGCATTTCTGAAGATTAAATTATGCCAATCAATAACTAATCATCAGAGCTGGGTCAACATTTCATTATGAGCAAGTAATTTGAAAAAACTTCAACAACATATACACATTTGAAATTTCTTAAACTAGATCCTAATATCCAGACTTAAATTTTACTTTACTTTAGAAGTAAATCTACGTGGCCATACCAAAACACTGGTATGACGATCTGTGAGGCAAATGTTTAGAACTGGCTGTAGAGGTGACTTATTTCCCTAACCTATGTGCCCCATGCCTAAGGGCCAAGTTGTTCTGTTTAGCCATGAGGCACAAAGATCATTGCTGCAACTCCAGGCACTAGCAGATACTCCGGGAAAAATTCACAGAGGCATCCACCAAAAATTCCCAGTGATTCTATCATTCTGCCCAAGGCTGAGATTTGTATAGCCTTGTGGTTGGGAGCAGGGAATAACTTGATGATATTTGCCTCAATTACTGCTACTGGATCACTGCCTTCTCCAGTCAGCCACTAAGACCTTTAGAGTCCAAAAGTGGGAGGTGATAGAAAGTTTTACAATCCAAGAGTCACATTCAGTTAAAAGGTTAAACCTGGATTCTTCTCACCTGTTTCTGGCTGCTAAACAGAAAAAAGTAACATAAAACCAAAAACCAACAAACAAACAAAACCAAACAGAAAACCAAACCAGAAATGAACTGTAGTATTCTGTAATGTTAAGATTCAATAAATTATTTGAAAGAGATACTTTCACTATAGAAGAGGCCTTCAAGAGCCATATTTATTTTCTTCTATGATTTTAAAGACTATCTCTTTATATATCATACACAGGAATGCATTCTGGTTTACTTATGTATGATAATAATAATTGGTTTTGAAAGATGATTCAACTAAAGAAGAAAAATTTGATCAGAGAAATGAAAAATGAAATGGTAAATACAATCAATAACTGCTTTATGACAACTTCAGAAACTTTTTGAGTCTAGTAATTTACCACATTACCACATAGATAAAGTCTATGGTAGCATAATTATGAATTTATTCTCCTTTCACTTGAATCGGATTATTTAATTCAGTAGATTACTTCTTGATTTATACCATGTTGAATGGAGAACTGGCTTGGTGTATCAGGTTTTACCAAATCATTGTGTGGCTATTTATTAATTGGAGGTGTAGGATGTTTTGTAACATTCTGGTAGGATTAGTACTTATTTTTTAGCTAATCTCAAAAAAAATTCTTTTTAAGGATTGGATATAATAATCTTCATACTGAGTGTTTAACAGCTATTAAAAAATTATGTTTGTCCAGAAAAAAAGAGGAAAGACTTATTTTATTTTATAATTATACATAGCAGAACAATGTATTATCTTTGGCTTGAGTACACTGGTAGATAATTTTCTATTTATCTAAAGTGATACTGAGTCTTAGGTAAAAAATCAAAGAAATAAAAATTAAATAGAAGTACAATATAAACTGAAATAATGAGCAGCTGTCCTGTGAAGAGTATAACATACAATACCATTATCAGTAAAAAAGGTCATGGGCTTGATTCCTTACCCTTAACAGACCAATCTGACCAGACCCATCTGTGTCAAATCCTCCAGGCAAGGATATTTTATTGTTGAATGGCATTTGTCCAGTCAGCGGTGAAATGGGTACCAGCAAGAGCCAAAAAGCAACAGGAGATCACTCATCAGATATCCTAGAGACTTTCTGGCTTAGGGGCATTCCTCAGTAGGAGGTTTTTACAACTTGCCTGTCATAACACAGCATGCATAGGTCCATTTGTAAAATGAATACACTCATTGCAAAGACTGCTCTGATTGAAGCTCCTATTGTATGCTGTAGAAGAGAAATGTCATTATCAACCCTGTTTAAGGAATTTCAGGGGAATAGGTTTTTATAGGACATGTAAAAATTTGTCTTCACAAAAACTTTCTGGAAGTTTGTAAAATTTTACTTTGGCAAACAATTAAATGACATACAGTATTTTATTAAATACCAGTGATATAGTGATCAAAACTTTAGGCCTCTTAACTGTACTACATTCTTACTCTTATGGATCCATAAAATCTATACTCTTACTCAGTATAGGTGAATACTGGATGTGGAGATGAACCTATTCAACATAATTTGCTAACATTTTTGCTCTCTCATTTCAGTCAGAGTATTTTACAGCATATAGACTTTTTTTTTCAAGAGAGTTCACTGCAGGTGAAAACCATTTCTATTCAACTCAGGCAGGTTTTTAACATCTTCACAAAGATGTCACAGTAAAATCCCAATTCAGCCATAGGTGTGTGCGTATCTTCAACTTTTAGTCTACAAGCAATGGGGTTTGGCTTGGGCTGATGATCTTGCAGGCTATCGTTCCATACTATGAACACTACTTTCTAAACTCATTCTTTGTTTCTTTAAAGAATCCTTTGTAGAATTCTCTACAAAATACGCTTTCAAATAGGAAAATATTTCAAATATTTTTATTCATTTAAAAGTTAAAAGGCGCAGTGAGCAAGTCACTAGGTAGGAGACTACAGGGAGACTATGGTCATCATGCTGTAATTTAATACTCCTAATATTTTGTGTTCACAGCTTGGAAAGAAAGTCAGTATCTATGGTTCCTCTTGAAAGTAACATGGCATGCCATTATGTGCAGCACTTTCCTTATTAATTTGAGAACAAAGCTGAGTAGCAAAGTAATTTGCCAACAGTAAAGTAAGGAAAATCTTTTCCTCAAACTGAGGTTCCTCGGTAGCTTACCAACACAATACAAGGCAGAAGCAGGGAAGTGAAAGCCAGAGCTGTAAGTTAAACTGAATACAGTGATGTAAACAGAATCACTCAAAAGGATACTCACTACCTGTTTTCATTGTGAAACAGGTATTAGTCTTCTGCTGTTAGAAAAGTTGTGAGTTACTTATGCTACACAGTAACGAGGATGTTAACTAAAACTTTAGTTCTGTTAGAGCTGATCACATTATTAGTTTCCAGCACCCTGATAACAGTCCACCCCGAAAAATCTAAAAAACATAAATTTATTTCTTCAAATAGGAACATAACTGTAGAAGGAGTTAATAAAATCAAGGGAAAAAAAACCCCAACAGATAAAGCTACAAATTTGAATGGATTCTCAGCAGTACATTATAAGCTATGGTCACCCCACCTCCACCATTGCAACGATTTTTCTTATCACTTATTTGTTTAAATTTGTTTATTTATTTTGGTTTCTTCTACATAGGATTTTAATATCACAAGATGCCTACAGGAAGGTCATTTAAGAGACAAATGCCCCAGGTACAGATCTCTTCCCTCCCACTAAGTATAGAGACATTATCACCCTTAACTTACAAAAGGTAGTTTCCTATCCTGCTTCACAACTATTTCATTAGGGGACATATGTAATTCATTCTTCTGTACTGAAAATACATCCAAACTATTTGTCAATAACAAGTTGAACAGTTTAATTGATACTGCCTTTTAACTCCACTGCTCTTCTTAATTCAGCTGGTTGCTTGCTCAGCTCTTTATTCTTGTATGAACCAGCATTTTCCCCTTTGTAATTGTTTCCCATATGGCCAGTATGAAAGGATAGACCAAGCTATCTGTGACCACCTCCCAAGTTATCTGTGGCCACGTCTCTGTAGAAAGCTAGTAACTTGCTCAGAGAAATCTACAAGTCAGTTTGTCATGACCTCTTTCTTGTAAACAGCAATACATTTTATGTTATTTTTCTATGTATCTTAATTCTATAGGAATCATTGCTGTACAAGGCATTCTAATATTTTGGATGGTCTAGAAATTAGATGACTCCTTTTCTGTTTCTTAAATAGAGGTACTATATTGTCATTCCATTACCATACAGAAGTGTTGCTAACCTGACAAACATCTTAAACGCTTTTTTACTGAAGTATTTATTTAATGTGATAGTTACTTCAGAAAACCAGTATGGTCATCATTTTCTGCCTATACTTGAGTGAATTAGGCATTTTGAATTTTATTTCATGTGATGATGTGAATTTCTATTTCTTCAAACTCATTCCTACTAACCACCTCATGATTATCTCATAAGAAAATAAGAAAAAAAACCCCTAAATTATATATAATATCAATTAAATATTGTCTTTCTATGACTTATTTATTTGGTGTTATTCCTTGTCATTCTTGTATCTGATATTTTTATTTCTTTTAATATACTTTATAAGATATATCACAGATTTTTAGTAATTCTACATGCAATAGACTGCACAAGACAGCTTTCTTTACTAATGACATATTTTCCATTCATAAGTGATGAGAAAATTCTCAAGAAATTTAAAGGATATACAAGCTTAAATTAAGGCTTAAATTAAGTATCAAGAGTTATAATGCAATAATTCTGATTAGAATAGATCTGAGAAGTACAATCTGATTTGTACATAGCCTTTCAAAACAGTGAAAAAAGCTATGCATCTTTGTGACTGAAATTAATATCTGACATGCCAGATTCATATAACTTGAGTTTTATCCTATTTGTAAATATTCACAGAATCACAGAATCACAAGGTTGGAAAGGACCCATTGGATCATCGAGTCCAACCGTTCCTAACACTCCCTAAACCATGTCCCTAAGTACTTCATCCACCCGTTCCTTAAACACCTCCAGGGAAGGCGACTCGACCACCTCCCTGGGCAGCCTGTTCCAGTACCCAATGACTCTTACTGTGAAGAATTTTTTTCTGATATCCAACCTGAACCTCCCCTGACGGAGCTTCAGGCCATTCCCTCTAGTCCTGTCCCCTGTCACTTGGGAGAAGAGGCCAGCTCCCTCCTCTCCACAACCTCCTTTCAGGTAGTTGTAGAGAGTAATAAGGTCTCCCCTCAGCCTCCTCTTCTCCAGGCTAAACAACCCCAGCTCTCTCAGCCACTCCTCATAAGACTTGTTCTCCAGCCCCCTCACCAGCTTTGTTGCTCTTCTCTGGACACGCTCCAGAGCCTCAACATCCTTCTTGTGGTGAGGGGCCCAGAACTGAACACAGTATTCGAGGTGCGGTCTCACCAGTGCCGAGTACAGAGGGAGAATAACCTCCCTGAACCTGCTGGTGACCCCATTTCTGATACAAGCCAAGATGCCATTGCTAAGGGATTTCTTGATATTGCAGATTTTTCTTCTTAGCTCAAAACATTTTGTGATTAGTATTGAAAAGGATGACAGTTCTATTCCAAAGGAAATTTTAAAACACCAAAAAAATCTGTTCTTCCTTAGAACAAACCTAAATATTTAAAGAAGTGAGAAAACAAAAATTTTCCCTCAGAAAATTGTTTATGTGGCATTTTCCTCATCAGCTTTAACACAAATTATGAAGTTTTTTTTTCTATTGAAATCAATAAGGACAACACTAACAGCAGAATTATTATAATTTCTTAACTTCTTTTTTTCCAATACTTCTTCTGCTGACCTTTGCATATATTTTTTACCACCTAATATAATTTATTTGCATTACAGTGGTGTCTACAAGCGTCAAAGTGAAATTGGAGTTGCATTGTATTGGACATTTTATTGCTGTACAAAAGGAATACTGGCTCTGGAAAGTTACTTGTTGTATAGAAAAAGTGGAAGATGGTCAGGAAATTAGGCACAGAAGACTTGCTAATCACCTGCAAAGTCTGTGCCAGTAGAGGGTAGAGAAACAAGGTCTTTGCTAATTCTTTACTTTTGTCAGTGCTGGAGTGCCCAGATGTACTACAATTAATTCTTCCCAACCTCATTTCCAGCACAAAAATTATTTAACTTTTTAAAAAGACTTCAATTAGAAAGAAAAGCAAACAATACATATAAAAAATTCCACTCCAAAGTCATAGGTAACACTCATATTGACATGATTGGACACAGCTGGGTCAACACTTTCCAAAAATCTCAGTTTTCAGATGTTATGTGAAAAAAAAAAGAGAATTTTGTTTCTAAACTGTTAAGTAGAGAAGGACAACAAAAAATGAAAGAAAAAAGAGACAAAAGCAGTTAATCAAACACAAAAGGCGTCTTATGAACAAAATTGAGTGAATCCGTTTAAAACTAAGTTTACAACTTTAGTAATTGTGTTCTGGGATGTTTTTATTTCTGTTGTTATGCAACTTCAGTTATGTATGGCAGAGTGTCACTGTGCTGACCTGTGTTGAGAGCATGGTAAAGGAGCACTTGAAACAAATCACTTCCTGCTTTTATTATCCATCCTTTCTATAAACTCCAACTGGAAAACCTGTGAAGTTTTCAAATGCAGTAAGTAGAGTGGAAATGGAGAACTACTGTTCAGTCCTTAGTGACTAAGATGGTGTAGATTCAACATATCAATAGAGAAAGATTATTGTGTTATCAGAAGTGTAAAGGTTAAAATTCAGAAAAGGTCCTAAATTTTATACTACTTCAAAGAAGAATAAAATGCAGTTGTGACACCTCGCACCCCTAAATATCTTAGAGAGATTTGGATACCTAATACTTGCCTCTGTCTTAATGACAACATAATGACAGGAATAGAGGTGTAAAGATGTGTTTCTAGTGGTCTGTGTGTTCTAGGTGGTTTGTAAAAACTTGACATAAATAGAGTTTACTGGGACACTTAGGCAGAAAAAAAATTCTCAACCCATAACTTGCAACCTGCACTTTCTAGCCTCTTTGTCTGGCTTTGTATTTGCTGTTATTGTCCTTTTTGGTCAATGTTCATAGCTCAAATATATTTACTCAGTTTACATACTCCTCTCATCCTTCCCAAAATAAAGTATCATAGGTCTCTATCTAATGACTGTGTATTTGTTTGTGACCTACTGTGTTACATAGAGCAATCTCTAAGATGGTAAAAGATGTCTTTTCCAGGAGCAGGTTGAGTTCCCCTGTAATACAGTGCAGTATGCAACATTGGCTGGTTCATAAACTTAGCTGAGCTAGATTTAATCTAGTTAGGTCATCTACAGATAGCCTGAGCGCTATGAGCTTCGATGAAGACTTCATAAGCATAACCTGGATCCCAGGAACAGGTTCTTTGGTTCAAACTTGTCTCAGTGTTGGCTTATTACTGTTGAGACCGCTTTGTACTGAGTGTGGAGTCTGAATCACTGTAACAGTAATGTGTTACAACTCATAGCTAACTGATAAATGCATTATCTTCTCCAATATTTTCACCTGATATAAACAGAGAAGACATAGGCACATCTGTCTCTAACCTATTATCATGAAAAGAGAAAGATAAAAGAGAGCAAGAAAAGTAATCAAACATTTATGGTCTCATTTTTAGTAAAAGTACTTTATGGAGCCTGACCATCTTCTTAACTTGAGAAAGTTATTGCTTTATGTATAAACAAAGTTTTGTGAAGAGCAATGGAACAGAAATGATGGAATACTACTGAAAGCCCATTCACTGAATCAAGCTTGTTTTTTTTTTCCTAAGAAAAGCAACGTAACAAACATCATACTAGCTGATAATGCCTTGTGCAGGGTTTTGTGTTTCTATTTACTTACTTAGATGAAGCAAGATGGCAATTCAAAGCAAGTCCACCAGCAGTAACTGATTAAAAAAATGTATTTTAAAAATATGCAATTGGTGTAAAGATCTGATATTTTAAGATAAAATTTTTCTGTTTGCTGTTGAAACTATGAACTTGCTTCCATGACATCGAGCTATTCTGATCTTTGTCACTGCAGCATCCTTTTCAAAATGAATTATTTTAAATGCCCTGTATATTCAATTCAAGAACTGATAAAACATTAAGATTTTTATTTTTTTTTTAATTCCTAGAATTTGCATGCTTGCATTGTACGTCTCATGCCCTATAGATAATAGGAGTGTTCTTTTTTTTTGCAAAAAAAGTCTAGTGGGTCAAAGTAGAGAACAGCAGATTTTTTTTTTTTAAAGCTAAGAGATTTTTCAAGTGATTTAAACACATATAGACTTTTTGTACAAGTGACATTTCATTCTCACTTAGCAATGCTGAGAATCTCTTGACCTTGGGCCTCAAAACAACAACAGAAGCATGGAGAGTAAAGACGAAAACTAATATATAAAGATTCATACGTATTTTTCATGGAAGACCCATTGGATAGGACTACATGAAACCTTATTGAATAGCATTGTTTTTATCATGCTAGTAGTGCATTAGATGTGTTAACAGATTAAGGAGGTTCTCCTTTTCTTCTTCTCTTTTTTTTTTTTTTTTTTCCATTTATTTCGGAAATGATGCATGGAAATTTGTGTTCTAAATAACTGAATTCAGATAAATAATATCTGAGTTAAGTACGGAAAGGTTAGGAAATGCCAGACCTGCAAGTTGTCGTACAAGCTAAATTCATTAGCACTGTGCATATGTGCTAAGACAGCCGTTTTTTAAAAAATGAGACTTTCACAGTTAAATTTCAGAAATAAATATTTTGATATCAGAAGTTGAAAATTCTAATTGGAAAATGTCATACCCCAAAACTTTCAGCTGTGTATATTAAGAAATATTAACCAGAGATAACTTGAAGTAAAAAGTAGGTTGAGTTAATCAAAACTGAATACACAAAATCTCTCCCAGCTCTCAGAGGGATCTCAGCACCATCACTTCCAGATGATGAAAGCTTACACATTGTCACTACAACATTTAAGCTGAGTTTTTAGTTCTTCCTCAAATGCCAAGTTTTGTTCTGGTTTGAACTTTAACTGTGATAATTGTTTAACTTCAAAAATTCAACAGATTTTCTTCTTTTTTGGTTTGTTTGGGGTTTTTTTTTGTTATGGAACAGTATTCAGCTATACATACTTGTGTGTGTAATAGTTATGGGAAGTAAGTTGTAGGCTGAATGCTATCATGATTTGGTTGTGTTATGAGGCTGTATGCATTAGACCTTATATCAATTTAACACATTCTGTAATATATTGGTCAAATTTTCCCCACTTTAGGAGAGATTGCGGTCTTAGTATATTTTACAAGGTAGTTGAGGTAAAAAGGTACTTCACCTAATCAACTTCACATTGTTCTTACTATATTTTCAAAAGACATTTTTCTGCTATTTTATATATGTTATGATCTGATAAATATATTTTTCAAATTATGTTCTGCTCACAGAATAATTATTTTGCTTTTTTCACATAACAATTTTAACTGACTTCAGGGAGGTAGTGTAGATAGCTTTAAAGGTTGCTGCCAGATATTGTGAACCATCTGAAAAAGAAATAAATACCAGCACACTTCAAGGTTTCCTTGAAAGAGGTTATTAACAGATATATAGGGAAATGCATAGAGGTTTGGCCACAGGGGGATACAAAGGCAGTAAATTCACTCTGGTTTTGCACTTGGAAAGACAATGAATCAGGAATAAATTTTGATTCTTGTCAAAGGTTCCAGATCTTTCAGGCCTTTCAATGACTTCTGTTCTATAGTTCACTTTCTGCTACTTCTGGTTGCCAGAAAGTAATGGCATCTTGTGAGCTATGAGTCTCTGAGGGAGAACTATGTATATGGAGTAAAGGAAAAAATTACCCTTCAAAACTACTGGAAAGGATATTGCTTCAGAAGAAAGCCCAAAGGGTTAAGCTTTTCACATCATTTAGTTTAAGCTGTTCCCTGCCTGAAACCTTGCAAATTTCTGATAAGAGTTGTAAAAACCAGGTGTCTGTTCTAAAACTACCCTACCATAGCAGTGAATATTTCCTAGATAAAAATTAATGAAGAGAAAACTCATAAATGTGTCAGAAGAAGATAATTATTATTTCAGATATAAGCCAGATGCTCTCCATTGCAAATCAAGTAGGAGTAGGAGTCTCAGTTTACAAAAGATTCTCCAGTCATGAAAAGGAAGTATCTTCACTGGTGGGCTCTATATAGTATGAACTAACCAGGAAAGATCCCACCCAGTTCTATGGTGTTATGCTATGAAATGGAAGAACTTACTGATATGGTATCTATATGAATTTGCTGACATCTTGGCTCATGGATTCCTGACTATCTCCCCAAATTTGGTCTTTTTAGGGATTCCTTTCATGACTTTTCTGTATTGCCCTCATGTACGTGTCCATCTGAAGTCACTGTTTTTTCCTGGTTTTCTATTTCCAGAGACATTGTTGCCTGTATCTTGCGGCACCATCCAAAGATCCAAGTCTGCCCCAGTGATACTGCCTGGTCATTTTGTTGGGCTGGAGCAGGATGCGGGGCTTTGCACTCCAACTCACTGAACCAAGCTCTTTGCAAGTGATAGAGCTTACACCAGAGGCCCCTCGATGGCCTCCTAGAAGGGGCCCTTGGGCATGTTCCCTCTGTAGACCTTGGACATGTTCCAACTTACTTGTTCTCCCTGTGTCCTATTGCCTTTTGGTGTATATTAAATTATATTATATTAAATTCCTTAAAGATTTATGATATATCTTCTAGATTAACTTACCCCAGGTTCTGACTCAGGTTTTTTCCTGTCTCAGTAAGTAAAAGGAACAGAAGGACCACACTACTTACCAAATTAATCAATAGTTTTCTTGATGCGGGATTAGTTTAGTTTTATTTAACTTGATTTACAACCTGGCCACAAGCTGTCAGTGCACAGTAGACTCAAGACTCAAAGATGTCAGACTGCCTACTCACATACTGCCTTGTTTATCTTTAAATGAGCAGTAAGTTCAATGTGCCAGGTCTAGGTAAGTTCTCTGTACAGGTCCATCAAGTCTAATGAGTCAGACTTGCCCCTTGTCAGCAAAACAAATCTGCACTTTCATAACTTTTAAGAATTGTCCAGGCCTGGCTTCCTGTAGGCTACAATACATTTGAGAATTGTTTCACTAAGAAACTTTTTAATATTATTTTGAAATACTGCATGTGGAAGTAATCTTTTGTTAAGTCCGGATTTCATAGTCAGAATGACTAGCTGAATTTTCTTCATATATTGATGTATCAGGTGTGGGTGGCAAGGGATTCATAGTGGGAGGAGGGACAGAGGTAAGGTTTTTACACTGGTGGCCTCTGTGAGAAGAGGCTAGGCACTGTCCTATGTGAGACACAGCCAGTTCCAGCTTGACTCCCGTAGACCTACTGCAGTATTCACTGTTCAGCCCATCAGCCAAGCTGGTGACACCTCTGAGAGAGAATACATGCCAATATTTTAAGGCAGGGAAAAAAAGAAGCCTCAATATTCTGGATAAACTGCAGCAGTGTTATTATGCAAAAAACCCACAAACAGACAAACAAAACCCCCCCCACAAACAACAATCTAAAAAAGTTGCTGTTAGTCTAGAATTTAAATTCACTTTTAAAAGCGGAAACTGCACCAAATTTTACCATATTGATGGTGAAAGTTTAGAAGAGATTTCACTGATTCATATTGTACAGCAGTAAGAAAAACAGGTACATTAAAATTTCCAAAAGCTGTATGAAAGCTACATTAACTAATCCTGAATAAAGTTGTAGTTGGCATAAAGTATTAATTGGACAATATTACCATCTTGGTTTTACTGTCTTTTTATTCATCTTCTCTCAAATGGACTGACACAAACTATTGCTGCTTTCTATTTCTCTGAAAGTCTTTCAATAATTTTTTTTCCTTTTTCTTGGATGAGTATAATAATAAAAAAATGTCTTTTCTTGTAGCAATCAATTGATAGGTGTAGAAAATAAGAACAGAAAAGGACCATTTCAAAAAAAATGCCACAAATTATTCACAAGGATGATATTTTAAGGGGCTAATGGTGTTTCCTGCCAAATGATTATGTGAGACATTAATAGCCTTGCTTTGTTTTATGACCTCTTCATACATGTTTAAGAACAAATAAGGGATTGTAGTTGTCCCCATTCTGTTGATATTTTACTTTTTTTTTCCACTTGATTAACTGTCCATAACAAATGCCTTTGTACAGAAAAAAACTGTTATTACAATGTATACAATTTGTTTGTTGGTAGGTTATTGTGACATGATTGATCTGTGAGTTAAATTAGAATATGTAAAATGCCAGCCCATCTTTTTCTGTCAGCTGAAAGAAGCAATCATAAACACATACCCAAAGAATAATAAAAAGGTATTACCATGAATAGTAACTGCTGCTTTGCCACAGAGTTGTGCTGCATAGTGAAATATTGCAGAAAATTAGTACACGAAATAGGGCTAACAGACTTAGAAGTCTTGAAGAATGATAGGCATGCTCAGAATGTCAGTAATGAACAGAGAGACTTGATGGGTGTATGAGCATTGTCATTTAAGATATTATCTGTTTTTTTACCATCATGGAAAGTCCTGCTTACTAAGGCTAAACCAGTCAATGATAGAGAACTAGAAGGCGATCTGATACAAGAGAGTAAGGTAATTATAAAAGAATTTTTCTTTTTTTTTTTTCCCTTGCTTCCTCTGTAATATAGTGAACTGATATTTACGCCAAAACAGAGCTTAATAGTAGCCTATATGATGCTACTATCTTAGCATCTACCATAAAGGACTTTCAGGTATGAGAAGAGTGAGGGGCTTTTCCATATCAGATGAAATATGTACAGGCTGTTCCTTTCAGACTGAGCCCTAAGCACCAGCTCCTTATACACGGCAGATCAGACTTTTGGTTTTGCATGAATTGTTGGGGTCAAAGAACTGAGCTTCACCGACTACATCAAAAGTCTCTGTTTTCACTTTTTGCTATTAAAAGTAAATTGCTGAGTTTAATACAACTAGTTAAAATGTTAAACAATTACACACAGAGCTAGTTCTTTTCTCAGCGCTTTGGTTACTCTATTGAATTAGATCATATTAGCAGCTAATTTATGTTCTGAAAAAGATTCCACATGACACAGGTACACACCTGTACTACTCAAGGATCAGGGACAATACAAAATTTCCACAGTGTGTTTACAGCCTTCTCTTTCACCATCCTGATGAGAAAAGAGTGGAGCTGCCTTTCTTCCTTTCTTCTCCTTTACAATACAGCCAGACTCTGCCCTGAAAACTCCCTCTCTTCTCTCCTTCAGAGTTGAAGTCACCCTGTGAGAAGCAGGCGAGAGAAAACAGCGAGAGGCCAATTCCCTCTGCAGGTTTAAATACAGGCTATGACAGTTTTGCCTTTTATGTGGTGTCTTTATTTTCTTTGGTGGGGAATTCATGGAACACAACTTAAGACAGAAAAACCTCTCAGAACATGTTACTTAATACGAACAAAAGTTTTAAGCCCTTGGTCTTTATTGTAGGATACTTTTGGTTTTCCCCTGCACTAGTGCCTTTCCTGAAATTAATTTTGGAGAAAATTTTCGTTCCAGGAAAACAAGCCATACAGAATTTTGGTAAGGTAAATGAAAGACAGGAGTCATATAACAATCTACCAATAAGGACAAATTGAAATCAAAATACCTTACTCTACTAATTAATTGTGTATCTACTCTTCCTTTGAGCTTATATTCTCATTTTACATGAGCATCAAGGGAATATGGATTATTAAACAGGAATGACTGAACTGTACACTGGTAATCAGACTCCTATATGCATTTTGCAGAAATTGTAACAAATAATCAACTGATACTTTGTTTATTTATTAGCATCTAAACTATCTGCAAATTACATAACTCACAAAAATTACAGTGGCTCTATGAGATGAATTTTGTATATTTATTGCTGCTCAGTTTTAAATGTCGTAAGGAAGTGTGAAACCAGAAAAATAAAATGATGAAGAAAATGTCTGTAAGGACAATTAGCTATTTTATTGCACAGTGTTGGAAAAAGAATTACTAAAGTGGCAATGAGGGGATCGATCAAATGTCCAAACATTGTCCAAACATTCTTCATAGCATGTAAATAGCCCCCACTCCCCTCTCACACCCCAGACATTAAGTTACTATGGAAATAACATTCTTCTATGTATACTACTTAATATGGTTGTCTGCGGTATTATAATTGATTTACTTCTGTTTCACCAGCCAGTTCAGAGCCTAATGTCTTTGAAGGCAACCAACCAGTTTCTGTTAACAGTGTGTGTGTTTTATTTCTATCTATTTAATATACATATTCCAAAATAAAAAAGAACTTATTTCAGAAGTACAGGAGATGCCAAGACTGGATGAAAATTATGGCATTTTGTCATTATTTTTATTACAAGGGATTTGAGATTTCTATGGAACTGCTTACCTGTCCAGCTACTGGAAGTTGATTGTGGCCCAGGGGCTAAACACCCACAAGGCTGTTCGCCTACTCATGTGATGCGAAAGAGAATAGGAAGAGCAAAAGAGAAAAAAAAAATCCTAGTATGCAATAAAAAGAGTTTAACAAATGAGGGAATGAGGTAAAAACCCTACAAATGACGCAAAGTTAATCACTCACCCCCCTCCCAGCAGCCGCATGCCCAGCCTGTCTCTGAGAAATGGCTACCGTGGACATACCTCATTTACTCTCACACACTAGCAAAGTTTTTATTACTAAGCGTAATGTCACATGCAACTGAACATCCCTTCAGCCAGTCTGGGTCCACTGTCCCAGCTGTGTCTCCTCCCAAATTCTTACCTACTCTCAGCCTACTCGCTGGTGGGGAGGCAGCAGAGTGAGAAAAAGTGAAAGCCTTAATGATGCCAACATTTTTCAGTGATAGTCAGAACATTGTTGTGTTATTGACACTGTTTTAGTTACAAATCAACAATTTAGCACCAAGTAGGTTGCTAAGGATGTTAACTATACCCCAGCCAGACCTAGTACACCAATTTAAGTAAAAAATCTCCATTATATTTAACAGTTGTGCCACAGCTAATGAAGCTGATAAAACAGCTGCCTCTTGTCCTGGGTGTCCAAATAATAAATATATAAACAAAAATAAATACCAGCCTGATTTTCCTTCTTTGATTGACCAATGTTAAGATTGGAGCATGATTCTGTGTATGAGGCCAAGACCCCACATGAACGACCCAGCTGCTTGGGCTAGGGATTCATTCTCTTTCACAGATGGTCTGCTCCTGTTCCATATTACCATGGAATGATTTTCATTATATATCGGTCCAGATACAGCTGGACAGAGAAGTGCCTCCTTTCTTCTCCTTCCTTTCATTATAAAACATTTAGTGTCTCATGAATAGGAAACTTTCATAGAAGCTGTTGTTATTACCAATATTCTCTCTTACCATCCCTTGAATGTATATATATGTGTATGATTGGACAAGTGAACTAAGAGTGCTGCCATGTCAACATAGCAATAATTGCTACTTCTCTCCTCAGTAATGCTCTGTTTTGGGTGAGCTCTTTTGTGTTAGAGGAGAAATTCAGCCAAATTCACAACAGGTGAAAGATCCAGAAGCATTCCTAAGACAGAATCCTATAGTGCCCTGCCCTAGGACACAGGCCTTGAAGTGTTTCTGAAAAAGTGAAATTATCAAAGAAACATGGGCTTCATTTAGCCTAAAAGAGTGAGTGACAATAGGGTTAGAAAAAAAAAAAAATTAAAAAATGACAGCAACAATCTTTTCAACTCTGACTGAAAACAAGGAGTGTGCACTACTTCTCTGAGCACTCAGGTCTAGCTCTAGACTTGGTTCAGGGTCACCCCAGGAATGGATTTATGTTCTTCTGTGTCTAGTTATTAACACCTACTCTAAGTTGCCATTGGTGAAATACTGTAGCCTTTGGAGGCAAAGGTCCAAAGCAGTTCAGCAGGGTTAGTGTCTGTTACAACAATAAAAAAAAAAAAGAGTGTAATACTGTAAATATTAGTTTGTGATGAAAATGATCCTGTGCAGACTTTAGAGAAAGGCTAGTTTTCCTTTTAATTTCTTTTTTTTTTTTAATCTATCTATCTATCTATCTATCTATCTATCTATCTGCCTGCCTACTTATCTACCTATCTACCTGTCTACCTACCTACCTATCTCTTTGCAGCTTGTAAACTAGGGTACACATGCTACTTAAGCCACTATCCATCATATTTGAGAAGTCATGGCAGTCTGGTGAAGTTCCCACTGACTGGAAAAAAATTAAATAGAGTCTGGAAAAAGGAATCTACCTGAAACTACTGTATATCCTTAAAATTCTAGAAAATATATTTTCAAAGATACAATTCCAAGTTGAGCAAAACCTTTTATCTAACATGAAATTTAATGAAATCAAATGTTTATTTAAATGAAATTTTAATTTTCAAACATAAATATATTGTCAGTAGCATGTACAATTAAGGGAAATCAGAATGCAATTTGCATAAGAAATATGTTTTTGAATGAAAACATAAAGCCAAAAGAAGTGGCTTGAAAATATCAATGACATTTTTATTTTGGTGTTTAGTTCCCTAGGAATACTATAGCTCACTGAAACAATTTTACAAAAGTTGCATAGTTTTTATATTATTTTTTTAAATGTTGCTCTAAAGCTTGGTATTTTTTTTTTGTTTGGTTGTTTTTCTTTTTTTGTTTGGTTGGATTTTTTGTTTAGCAAACCCAAAGATTTATTAGCTGAATATTTTCCTGAGTTGTAGTGTTACTTGGAGTTTATTTCTTATCAGCATAGTGAAAGGGTTTATTTTATATCCTTTGAAGATGATGTATCATGTCTAGGCATTGTTATCTGATTTATGAGTATTACCTAAGGATTGGTTTTGGTATTTCAAATTAGCAGGAGGGAGAAAAAGAGCTTTACACACTATTGTAGTTTGTGCTAAATTAGAGTCAGTTTTGTAACTCTTGACTCAGTCTCTTTAAGTAACTTCATTCTCTGAAAGCTTACTGCATGTTTTTGAGACAATGTTCTTTTCCCAAATTGGTAATGCAGGGCATTGGTATGCAAAAAGGCCATTACTTATACATATCCCTATAGTAACCAAAGCCATCCTCGAGCTGGCAGTAAAGGCTGCACTGGCAAGGAGGGGTGAATAGGGCAGGTGACCCTAAACTGACCAACAGAGTATTCCATCTCGTATACATCACATTCTTCTGTGATGGCCAACATTCAGTGAAGACCTTGTCCGTCCGATTGCTCCTGATCCTTAGACAATACATTGCTGAATCCAATTCTAATTCATATTTTCCCTTTTCATCATTATCTTTTTGGAAAGTTTGATTTGTTGCTATGTTTGTTTAACATATCCCCCTCAGAGCCACTGAAATGTGTGCTTATTTAGAATCTATGCTCTTATTTCTCAAAACACAAAAATTCTAAGTATTAAATTTTGTATTTACAGGGTCTGTTATCTTCTGCCATATGTTCATGCATGTTTTATTATTGTCAAGACAAAATCTGCACATACCACAAGAAGTATGCATACAGTGCAGACTAATAGACACCATTGTATTTTTTTTGGGGGGGTGGGAGGTGAGCTTTCCACCATTCAAACTCTCCTGTTGATACTGACTAATGTACAATACAGTATGACCAAAAGACTATACATTGCTTTTAATGGTGATATTTTGCATACTTTGTTCTTAGGGAGATTGAATGACTAGTATACATTTTAAAATTCTACAGCACAAATAGTGAAGTTTCATTGACCTCTTAGTGTAACAAAATTTTCACAGTATAGCTGAGTAACTACAAGAAGAGAAGCCTTGTGATGTGTTCCCCTGTTTATATGAAGGCAGGTTATTTTTTATGAATTTCATAACAGAACGAGTCTGAAACTCATTACTGACATTGTTGGCATAACTATTGCATAAAATCTTACATTACAGATTTTGCCATTATGTCAAGAGCATACAAATATTGTGCTTATTATTCAGATATTTACTGATAGCATGAAAAACAAAATGTGTTTTGTTTTTAGTTCAGTTCATAAAGAACTGAACTAAAACTGTCTAGAGCAACAGCATTTGTTCAGAGTATTACTTTAAGCATTAAGTGTTTTTAATTTTTTTTCTTACCTAAAGATGGATGAGATGTCTGTCGTATCAAGATTCAGCTCCTGGTAGAGTCACAAGGTGAGTTCACACTGTCATGGCTCTTAAAGGCAACTTGGATACAAAAGTTTCTGCGAGAAAATTATATTTTTGTGCCCTGTAAGCTTTCTCAGTCAAAGAACTGAAACTGAAAGGTTTATTTCCAGTTTCACATCTGATCTATTTTGTTTAAGTTGTTATTGTGTTTTGCAGTCTGGAGAACTTCCTCTTGTACATTTCTCGCTCATTAAAAGATTTTAAGGATCAAGGAATGTAGGTGTTTTGGAAAGTTGTCAATCTTTTCTCTGAAAGCACATCAATGACCTTTTATTTTGTTATAAATGAGCACCCACAGTTTTGATTAAGAGCTGCACATTGCTGGAGACATAAGTTCCTTATCGATCCAGAGGTCAGAGTTTCATTGCTTTGTTCTGTATAATCCTTAGAAATAATTCAATTTGTATGACGCAGGAGTCCTGGCTGTTAACAGACAGTGTTTTTATCACTGGGTAATAGTCCACTATGGACATGAATGCTTCAACATCAGTTATTTCTGATGGAGATGTGATGGTGAACCCCTCAAGCTCATTACAGTTAGTGTTAAAGAAATGAATGGTTTTCAAAAGGAAGACCTCTGTTGTGCAATTACAGTGATCGGGCTTGGGGGTATTCCACCCCAGAGAGATATCCATGGTATTTGTAAGTCTGCTGCAACTCTTCCCTGAAGAAAATACCGGTTGCAACAACAGCTAGGATGAAATTTTAAGAAGCCAATGCTAGAACATGATTTAAGCTGTTATTCGGACATTTGTGAACACGTAGCTGGAGTTTCAGTCAGCAGTTCTTCCCATCTATAAACATTCATCAGTATGTTTAATGACAATATTTTATTAAATGAGGATTTTTTAAAAAAAAAAGATTTATATGTGATTTTGAAAGGTCATAATTCTGTGATTAACTCAGTGAAAAAGTAAAAAGGGCAGGCCTTGAACATTTAAGATTTAGGTTTATAGGTAGACATTTAGAAGAAGATAGAAGACAGAACAAGAATATAGAAAGACAGAAGGAAATATTTAGGTTAGGAAGCTTTTTAGGGCACAAAAATATAACGCAAGTGAATTATATCTTTTTTTTTCTTTTTAAATATGAAAATTTTCTATTTGGTAGAAGGTTTAAGTTTTAAGTTGTTTAAGTTTTTTAACAGCCTGTAGGCTTCTAAACCCCAAATACATGTTGAAATTGATTTTTTAAATACTAAGTATTTTTCAGAACACATCTACACTCACATAAACTTTAAATAAATGAATGGAAAACAGAAGTACACTAATTATTGTTTCTATCTACCAAAAAAAAAAAAAGATGTATGCTGTGAGAGCTGTGAATTTTTTAGCTATGAGCTAGTCATAAATTTCAAATGCTTTTTCGCTTCCTGCATTAAAACTTCCCACAAATAATTTTAAATTTCTTTTAATACTTTTTCAGGGAAAAAAATCTGTTTATTAATATTTGGGCAAAGCAAATGAACACAGGGATAGGTTTTACAACATCATGTCTTTTCTGTTAAAGAGTTCAAAAGAATCTTTGGAAATACACTGAGTCAGTAAGAGTGTCTGAATAAATTAGAGCAGCAATCTGACCATAGTATAATGTCTCATTGATGACAGCTGATCAGGTAATGGGTGCTCTCAGAGGGATTTTGAATACTGCAGTTATTTTGAATACTTCAGTTCTGCATCTGAAGACCCTCTCAGAACCACGGATTGCTGAATTCCTGTCAGTCGTGGATCATGCAGTAGTCCTCATGTCAACTCCTGTATCTATTCTTCAAAACTAGACAGAACAGACTGGCTTAGAACTATATTAAGGTAGATAGATATTTCCCAGATTAGAGTTGTCCTGCATAAGACTATCCTGGGCAGAAGTGATTCTTCTTTTCTCTCTCCACATGCATATGTTCATGCACACACAGAATGTATCTCAGATCATAACGCATGGAAAATTAAAAGTTCAGTGCAGACTCACAGACATCTTTTTTTTTTCTTACTTCTGACATTAAAGGGACAGTTTTAATGTTAGTGCTACCAGCAGCACCAAAGAAATTGCACTGGTCATCACAAACTAAGTTGATTTAACCTGAACCACTGAATTCAGTGTGCAGCAATACCAAAAAATTTTTTTTTCAGGTATATTTATGCCCATGCCCTTGGGGATATAACTTGTCATGAAATATGACCTTACTATCTTTTTTTTTTAAATGCAGTGCTATGGGTAAAATGGTCCACAAAAAAAAAATCCATTCCTTATGTTTATGCATTAAAAAAATTCCCAGTGCTCTAAAACGAATTACAACTGCAGTTCCAGTTTGTGTGTGCTGGAGAGAGGTGTGGAAAGACTGGAAGACAAAGAAACTCAGAAAAATTAGGGATGGGGAACTCTGATTTTTTCAAAACATCCCAAAATGATCTGTCAGGTTAGAGCTGGGATAAAACAGTGACTTACTTAGCCCGTGCAAGCACGTGACATATACAGGAGACAACAGACACTGAAAAGGAAAGAAGGAGAAAACTCAAGGCAACTTAGTTGTAGGAAGTATCTTGCTTTAAAAGGAGCCTTTTTACTGAAGTCATCTGAATCACAGCCTTTGTCTATGCTCAGATTCTCACACTGGATGGATCTTGCCACAAACATGCAACTGTGTACTTGATATCAAGGGTTACTTGTGTGTTTGGGGATATGGTCAAATACTGAACTACTCTTTGTTTCCTAATAAGGATTGAGGGGAAGATATCACCCGAAAGTTCATATATTTACACTGTTTTTCCTACAAATCCTCACTGGTCCTTCCACCGCTGAGAATACAAAATAGAAAATGATATCCTTGCAATATCCAGACATGTTGTTGGCCATACACAGACAAAACCCAAAAGAATAGCAAGTGAAAGCTCACTCAAAAACTAATACAGCCTTAATCAAGTCTGCAACAGGAAGACATCAGACTTCTACATCTCCTTCCAAATAATAACTCAACTAATCATGTAAAAAGCAGTGCACTAATGGAATGTGGTTTTAGAATAATTTGGAAAATAAAAAAAATATCATGACCTTATATTAATGTGCTGGATTTTTAATTGGAACTTTCTTGTGGGGTTAACTTCATGAATTCTTGATGTTAACCTGATTTTTACAGTTATCAAATCAAACTCTGCAGGAGGCCTTATTGCTTAAAATGTTGTGGTGATTGGAAGAGAACATTATATTGGTTCTGAACCCTTCTCAGTCAAGCTGTAGCTTTCATTCAAGACATTTAGACAGTGCAACTCTGCAGTTATCCATTTCAATAACACTCTCTTACAGTTTTATTGTACTGTTGTTATGCTCATATCAAAACATATTTCTAAATCACTTAACAATTTTCAGCTTTTTAAAGGGGTTAGTTAAAAGGAGCTGAATTCCAAGTTCAATTAACATGCTTTTGTGTTGGCAAAGAGCACACAAAGGAATAAAGTTGAGAATTTAAAACTGATTTGCTTTACGGTCGTCCACTCTGGATAATCTAAATCAACTGTAGCATTCAACACTCAAAGTACCCTAGGGTTTTCTGTAAGCACTTAAGTGACCAGCTGTTTTACCAAAAGCATGAACTTTTCGACTCACCGTATAGAATCAGCTCATTCCTGTGTTGCCAACCTTAGGATCCCCATCCTTGGTTATAATTTGATTCTATAGCAAAGAGAAAAAAAAGAAAAAGGATAATATAGTGGATGCTAGGAACTAAGTACTGGAATCCAAGTGGCAAAACCTAATTCGCATGGTTAGAGAAAAAGAATTTTCTAACCTCCCTGTGGTCATTTCTACATTTTGCACAAATGTAGAGTTTATACATCCAACTATGTTAATAGTGAAAAAATAAAATTAATTATACTACTGAGTTTCCAGATGTTTGAACATGAATCCTAAGAGCATATGTGGACTCGTATTAAGAAAAGGCTATATCCCTGCCTTTCTGGCCAGTTCTTTTAACAGAGTTTTACCTCCATGTTCCCTGACTATACCACTGTGGTGATAAATACAGTATACTCCAATTTCATTCAAAAGCTGACATTTAAAATGGTAGCAGAAAAGATGCCTGAAATGGAAGTACTATTTTCTATGTTTCTTCCTAAAACTCGTGCAACTCAGTCTATAAAATTCACCATTAGTACTTTAAAATTGTTTTATAAAGTTAATTCCTGACAATTTCTCACTTTCAGGACATACAGAACTGGGATATCCAAGAGATGTTTAAAAGAGCAGCTGAAAGGTGAAGTTACATAAAAGTGTAGTAAGCACCTGAATCAAACCCTTGTAGTGTATAGTAACTTCAATTTGTGAGGTTCAGTTATGACAACTTGGAAATCATTTTAAGAAGTAGTTGCTGTCATCAACAAGAAGTGAAATAAGACTACTGATTAGTCAAGCAAATGAGTAACAGTATTAAAGCATGTGGAAAATTTTTAGAACTACACCATATGTCACTCATATTTACTGAGATAAACTGATGATTGATAGAACAAATTATTCACTTTTTGCGCTTTCATCTGCCCCATTGCACCTTGTGCCCATTAATCTTCATTAGGATATTATAACATCAAATTTTTAAACAATTGTAAAAAAAAAGTCTTCTTATGTTTTCCTGCAAAAAACTTACCTTGCAACATCTTATCTTGTCTTTGAATGCTAAGATTAAAAAAAAGAAAGATATACAAACTTGAGGAAAACAACCATCTATCTTGACAGCAGAATGATTAGATTTTTTCAATTTTTTTCTTGTTTTTTTAAAACAATTTCCTTTATTACACCAGACAATCTACTGCACAGCTAAGCACCAAGCATCAGTTAGGGATATGTATAGGGTTCAGAGAGCCACAAAACCTAGAGCTCCAGGGACACTGGGGTTGGAAAAGACATGTCAGAGGGAGTGTGGCACTACATTAATATTGCTACTTTATATAGTTTGAATCTGGGCCAATCATAGTGCTTGGCACCTTAGCCTCAGCCCTAAAATCCCTTTAGTGTTAGGGCTGGTGTTCAGAGAGCCACAAAACCTAGAAGTCCAGGCACTCTGGGGCTGGAAAAGTCATGCCTAGAAAAGCACAGCACTGAACCAGCATTGTTCCCTCCACAACATTCTAATCCTGGCACCTCAGCCTCAAAGCACAATTAGGGTTAGGGTTAGAGTTCAGAGACCCACAAAACCTACGTCTCCAGGGACACTGGAAACAATATGGCAAGGTGAGCACGGCACTGTATGAACATCATTCCCTCCAAATCTTTTAAAGTCTGAGCCACCCGTAGTGCTTGGTGTTTTAGCCTCTGCCCCAAATTCCCCTTAAGCTTAGTGCTAGGGTTAGGCGTGGTTTTAGAGACTTACAAAGCCTAAAGCTCCAGTGACACTTGGGCTGGAATTATTTTGCCAACTTTATTGCTTAGAAATTTTTGTGAATCTAGGACAGCCATGGTGCTGGGGACCTCAGCCTTAGCCCCAGGGTGCTATTAGGTTTAGGATTCCAGGAGCCAAAAAGCTTAGAGCTCTAGGGTCAATGAGGCTGGAAAAGATATTGTAATGGTTGCACACTTCAGCACCAATATTTCTTCCTCCATAGCATTCCAATCTGGGTCACCCACGATTCAGGTGACATCAGATTTAGCTCACCTCCACCCTTACTGGTATTGTTCTGAGCCAACCAAGAAAATCTTTAAGTATAATAAAAGAGGTTTTATTTTCCCCTAATTTCTATAATTCAGTGTGATCTGGCACTTCTAACTCTTACATCTTGTTGTAATGTCATGATCTGTTTTTTAATTCTGTGCTAGTATAGTCATGATGTCAAATTTGTGGCAGTATCTACATGCCTTATCAGATGAACTCTTTAGTAGCACTGTAAATCTTGGTCAGTTAAGGAATTTATATTTTACCTAGTTTGGATTACATTCCATTAACTGTGGTTCAGAGAAATGGATCCTGACATGCTATGAGGATGCTACTTGTCCAACTAATTTTACTTTTTCAATCTGAATGTATACAGCAGTGCCTTAGTTCTAGCCCTATACTGGTTAGGTTTTCTTTATGATAGCCAGTGGGTTTTACTTACCACAGGTGAGTACATAACACAAGAATAATAACAAGTGCATTGGTATTACACTTATCCCATATCTTTGCATAATCCCAACTTTGCATTCAGGTTCAGACTTACACAGATATATCAGACATCATGTACAATATTTTCTGTGGGCAGACACACGTCATAGCGGTAATATCAATTAAGCGATTAGGAAAGAAATCAATGAATAAACTGAGAAAAACATTTTCACAAGGGATGGAGTAAACTTCATTTTAAAATCAATAGTTGTTACTGCTGCTG
Source organism: Cuculus canorus (assembly GCF_017976375.1). Classification (NCBI taxonomy): domain Eukaryota; kingdom Metazoa; phylum Chordata; class Aves; order Cuculiformes; family Cuculidae; genus Cuculus; species Cuculus canorus. The sequence continues at coordinate 132,959,547 of NC_071402.1, read as the reverse complement.
AAGGTTGGCTTTTATCTGAGATAATTTTTCCACTGCTATTCTTCTGTCCTAGTTGTTTCTCCCTCATGTTCCTGCTATCTAGATCAAGTTTTGATTTCTTAGTTCCAGAAGTAACGATAAAAATTGTTTTAGAAAGAATGTGTGGAACCAGATCATAATTTTAACAAGTCTGATGCTTAACAAACTAAACATTCTTCATATAGAATTACGTCTTTTAACATCAAACTCTGAATGAAAATTACAGTTTTTTGGGGTGTCTATGAAATCACTTGTTCATTTACAAGTGCCAAATTCTGTCCCCAAAGGAGGGAATTTTAAAATAATGGAAAAAGTAAGGTTAGGAAGATGCACTTGAACAGTGCCAGGTGTACAGAAAATGCCTCTGAATCCTGAGTTACTTTAGAAATCAAATGCTTCTATTTTCTGAATGATTACAGCTGTCCAGATGATAAAATTTCAGTACATTCTCCAGTCTCCCTTTTGGCTAGGGAATACTTTCACTTTGCTGAGTTACCTGTTGTTTGAGAAAACTATTAGCTTTCAGGTCCTGTTCATGGTTTTGGGTTCATATACAAGGCTGGATGTTATCTTGCAGTGTTTAGTATTTACCAGACTACTTGCATATGTTTGGGGGTTTTTTATCATTCCTTTGAATCATACGTAGCATACGTATAAAATCAGCAATGGATCTGAAGAAGCTAAAGTAGAAAGACAGAACTAGGACAAAAAGAAAATGTCTTCAAATATGTTTAAAAAAAACCTTAGTGTCCTAATGTAGCTAGATGTATTTATTTTTATGGTGTACATTATGCAGCTAGCAATGATGTTTTTTGAAAAGTGTGGCTTTAAAGTCAAGTTATAGATGGACCAAATTAATCTCATAATTGAGGAAGAGTGAGAATAAAGTCATAGGAAATTTCAGGCTGTAGGACTGTTCACTAGTTCTTTCTGAGAGAAAGAAAAAGTTCAGTTCTATCCAATACTGTTTTAGAGAACTAGAGACAACAAAAAGAAAGTAAATTATATTATCTTTCAAAGCAGTAAGAAAATTAACACCAAATTCACAGTCAGAGTCTGAGCTATGTTGTCCTTCTGCATGTGCTGCTGCTTATGCACAGATCCGTGGAATCCCTAAGTGCTCATTATCCTTCTCTACTATTTTTTTTCCTCTTTTTAATATTTTGTTTTATCAGACTTGGCACCTTTTCCATCAGCATGCACACAGATCCTGGTTTGGATTACTTTGCTACTGACAGCAAATGGCTCTTTAATTCCACACAGTTTGGAAGTCAACTGTGTTGACTTCCTTATTACCAAAGACTGTTGGCAGATTCATGTTAAGTATGGAGAGACGTGTGGTAGCCAGTATCAATGACAGTCATGGTTGGTAAATAAACGGAATGTGCTTAATTTGAATGGGCAGTACATGTCAGACATCTGTCGGAACACGACTTTCACTGTTCATAGAGCCTAAAGAACTAGCCTAGATGAAAGGTCTATATTTCTTAGTATTTGTTTTTAGTAAAAAGTTAATCCATGTCACATACACAAAAAATACTGCAACTACTTTCAAGAATAACATAATTTCCTGTCCCATAAGCAGATTTTCAAATAACATTTAGTAGGTGAGAAACGTGTAACAGAAGCATAGTAGGTTGGCTCTATCTACTTTCTAGTTGTGCTAACGCTGTTCTCTTCCTGTCTTGTGACACATTATTACATTGCGGCATTTGTCAGAATCTTGATGAATAGATGAAATCGCAGATATTCTTACCCAGTTAAGTAACAGTTATATTACTGATGGGATCAAGAGGAGGTTAAAAGATATGCTCTCCTGTGGTTCCTTTAATAAACCTAACAATTATATTCATAGTGCAGGTCTTGCCACAACACCATCTCTGTGTAAAGATTTCAAAACCATCAGACTCTCAATATCAATCTAATTATTAGCTGGATAGCAAGATTAGTAACAGCGAGTTTACAAATATTCTCAAGTATTCATTTGTAGAAGTCACTGTAAATTGGTATAAAAAATAGAGATGGATAAAGAAGGATTTCGAACTGGCAGAAAGAACTTCAATTACTGCTTTTTTTCATGCTCACAAATGTGGCAAATGTAAACCTGTATGAACTGAAATAAGGGTTTGGGCGTGGGCAATATTTCATCTTCTACTCATTACCTGCAGAACTGTTTCCAGCTATGAAAGAAGTGACATAACCACAACGCAAAACAATCCAGTCATCCAAATTTATTTTTTGGATTGCAAAATTTTGTGTTGCTCTGTGGATTTCATTCTTGTCCGTATACTAATCCACTTCTGATGGAAAATATAAAGATTTTCCTCTTGCCTCTTCTTTCCAACAGTTTTTCAGAGAAACCAGAGAAGTGATCTGAACTCCCTTTGCCTGAGGAGTTCACTGAATGGAAAGAAGTGCTTCAAGAGCAATGCTATTTTTTGTACATGCAATAAACATCATTGCTGATTGTATTTCTGAGTTGCATTTCATGATAGGCTCAGATACCACCTGAATGCTTCAGTATGCATGTTCTGGAACATAGGCAGTGTTCAGGCAATGCTCTGCATATCTGGTGATAAAAATACAGCTTATATGAAAATGGGATGCAAGGCTCCCAGGAATAGTGAGCATAACGGAACGCCAGGGCAGCTCCGTAGTTCAAAAAAGAGATACTAAGAACATTCCCATTTCTCCAGCTCTAGGCAGTTACTTAATCTTGTACATTCAGCGCTTAGACACCTAATTACAACTGACATCAGTTTCAGGTGTCATACTAAACTTCCTGCCTTACAAATTTTGCCAAATAATTAAACAGATTTTCAAAAAGTAAGATTTTCACCAACATTCAGCGTTGTTCTAAATGCTACTATTGAAGTCGGTTGGAAATTTCCTAATGTCAATGTAATACAATGCTGAATCCTTCCAAAACCACATACCAAAGTTTTTTTCCACAGTATTTCTTATACTTCCTATCATATTTCTTTTACCATCTCTTGAATATGGTATTTGTCATATCAAAATATTAATGATTTTCCTACATAATTATCAGAGTTATACAGCTGAATTCCTACAGTTATGAACAGTAACATCAACAAAAATACCCTAAAAGTCTCTAAACAATTTTCTAAGTGTAGGAATACAGCAAAAATAAGTCGTTAGGCACTTTCTATATTTCACAGCAGAAAAACATTGGTAGTGTCAAATGACAAAAGGAACATAGAATATGAAACATGAATCTTTACAGTAAAGGAGATCCACGCCAGTATTGCAAGTCAGATGCTGGAGGCTTTCCAGACACTACTATATTCAAGATAAATCTTACTGTTGACAGTTACAGTCTCTTTTCTGTATTGTTGACATTTCCTTTTCTTCTGTGTGTTTGTATGAGCACTGACTGAATCATTGAAATAGGAATCGTGGTGAGTATCAAGTTACATGATCAAGGTGACTGTAGAACATTTAATATATTTAATACTACATTTACTTGAAGATACAGAGGTTAATGCCGAGGCTGAACCACTTGTCCATGAGATAGACTCTCATTAAGAAAGTTTGCTGATGATACAAACCTGCCTGGACGTGCTCCTCTGAAGCCTGCTGTAAGTGAATCTGCTTTAGCAGAGGGGATGGACTAGATCATCTGCAGAGAACCCTTCCAACCCCTACCATTCTGTGATTCTGTGCTTTTGTAATTAGCTTTAGTGCTCATTAGATTTTATATTGAGCTTTCAACATTTTCTGTCACTAAAAGTGGTAGCTGTGTTTTATGGGAAAAATGAACTATCCCCGTGTGACATCTTTTTGGCTTGCATAATGCTTAGGTCAATAGAATTCTGATCCCTGGTTAGAGGTCCTACATGATAGTGACAGTAGATATAATAATTGCAAATTATACCCAAATATGAATTTTTGAAAAGCCAAATATTTATAATAGGAGCTCAGATATTAGATCCAGAGTTCATTCAAATGATTATTTGAAACATGGATCCAAAAATTTATGAATATAAGAATTTATGTATATAAGAAGTTTTGAATGTTCTTAATCCAGATTTTATTGTGGCTCACTAATGTAAGCTACAGAATAATTCCATCTAACAAATTGGTACATATTATTTTTTTAATGCCACTAACACATGAAGGAAATGGTAAATCAGACCTTTCAACTAGACATTATTCCAATTTTAAAAAGCTATCCAGGGCTTTGTAAATGCTAAATAGTTTGTAGTTCACACAAGATGTATGTTGTTTCCTCTTTTCTTAAATATTCCTCTTTGGAATGTCTCCATCCATAAAAAGAAAAAGAAACACCCTTACTTCAGGCTACTCTTTTTCCTAATAATCTTCTTGGAAAAAAAAAAAAAAGAACTCTGGAGAAACCAGGCTTTGACTGGATCAGAATAAATTTGAAAAACATTGTCATACAATAATGGCAGGAGCAGATCCTAGTCAGGAATATCTGTTGCCAACATACCCTCTGTTTAACCCAAGAACAACTTTACTCATAATTTTTAATATCTACAAAATAAAAAAAAATTATAAGCAAGGTTTACACAAGGTCACAACAAAACTAGAAACGTGGGCAACTAGGAGGATTGGTATTTCTTCCTTTGATTGACAGGAATTTAAAATTCTACTAAAATGTTTTTCAAGATCAATTCTGCTTTACCTGGTTAGTTGTTTTGTCAATAATAGAAGTTGGTATCATAAAATATTTCTTACTGGATAAGAGACAGACAAACAGATCTGCAAGTAAACAAATCTGTCTAATGTTAAAATGTGAATAAAATATTTTAAATCCAGAGAATATACTGTAAACCAGATATCTAACATAAATTAATTGCATCATAAAATGTAAAATTTTCTAACAGTGCAGTTAACAGATGACAAAATCAGAATATCTATTCTACAGAGATGTGCATGTTTAAATATGTGTATGTACATCGGTATCATTAGAATCTCAGTCTTTCACAAAACTTTCATGACTTTTAATTGGACAAAATAAGGAAATTAAAATCGCTTGGCTTGATAGAACTGAATGGTGAAATTTTTATTCTGACAATTTATCTTGCAACTGAATTACATGAAATGTCATAGCAAATATTTTGAAAGTTATAAATATTCTGAAATGAAAATTCATGGTGTTCTGTCAAAGATCAGCTGGAACATTTTGACTCCATTGAAATTACTTCAGCTTTCTCTAAAAAAACGTTATTGAAACCCAGCTGTTCAACTTTAATGAATATCTTTCCTCAATAAAAACAATATTAGTACATTTTATAAGACTTCTGTGGTTTTTTTTTTTTCATGTCTCTGATGCAAATGTGCATTTGTCACTCATGACTCAACACAATAGTGTTTCATTTTGGTTCAACTTTGCTTCCATGGAAAGAAAGGAGGAGAGGAGAGTCAGTTACCAGAAGTTCTACAAGTTACATACATGACTTCTGCATCAAGAGACTTGTATCAAGCGGTGTCATGGCAAAGGAATGGTGAATTTAATGCTACTTCAGACAATATGCTATTACAGCCAATTGTATATTATTTTTTCCCAACTCCAAAATATAAAACAGGGAACAATAAGGACACCTAGGATAAGACCCTGCTTATCATTCTATTGTCTGTATGAATTATACACAGGAGAGCTTTTCAAATTTATCTTGCTTTTTAAGAACATCCCATGACAAAAATATTTTGCAACTAGCATTGAATTAAATTCATTGTACTTTCCTGTGACACTGATGAAGGAATTGTGTGCTATGTTTTCATGACAAACACATCATTAGCGTACATACATTTAAGCTGATTATTTCATTCAGCACAAGGGGCATTAGGGTTAGAATGATACAAAAGCACAAATCACACTTGATGTTTCCCAAATACCAAGCTTTGTGTGATCTAATCAAGATTTCATCAAATGTTTTATTAAACTCAGTCACGCGAGTCTCGCTGAAGCCAGATGATCTCTTATTATCGACTAGCAGTAAATTACGTTCATTTTTGTACTGAATTTCAATGAAACCCTTCCTAAAATACTTGGAAACTAGAAGGGGGTCAACTTATGAAAATATAAAATTGCTGTTGTGTTTTTTCCCTACAAATTAAATGCTGAGGAGAGGAAATTGGGGTTATAAATGTTGCTGATCACAAAAAAGTGGAGATTACGATGCTAGCAATATATGGTATGATCATTAATGTCCAAAAGGAACTCACTATGATTTACCAGTTACTTCTCATTTGTATTACAAGTAGTATCCTTTTAATTGCAAGATAAATAATGAGAAAATATTCCTGACTGGTGAGATAAATCACATGCCAGTAAACAGCATAAAAACAACTGCATATGTCCTTTGTATTTATGTTACATCTTCCATTGTTTATATGTAAGAAGAACAAAGAAAAGACCTAAATATATATATTTGAAAGCATGAGTAAGCCTCTCATTCAGAGGGTAACAAAGAAAATGTGTAAAAGATGTGTTTCTGCAGCAGACCTGTCTTTCTGAAATAGGCCTTTTGTTAAGAGTAACATGAGCTACTGATGAGTATCAGGGGTGGGAAGAGACTTGAGTTGACCAGCCACGAACACCTAATTCTACATCTGAGGCATGCTGAGTGGAGGAATGACTCTGTTAATGTGAAGATAAAATCAGCATTTCTTATCAGGAGACAAAGGGTATTTCTAAACTCTGTAATCTGCACTCCACAGTTGGAAATCATGGCATTAATTTAGCAGAAAGTACAATTCTAAGTAAGAATCCTACTTAAAATGTACCACCTCAGAAATTACAGAACTATACATGTAGTGGAGATACAGCTCTCTGCAGAATGTGTGAGGGCAGACCTGGTTCTTACCTATTGCCATTTGCATCCATGTCTGTAAATAGACAGCCTGGTTTTCATCGCTCTTTTCACATCAATTAACCCTTTAGCAGAAAGGCACTTTCCCTGGTAGTGCACGGCTGCACACTTAAGGCACATGTCAGTCAGGGAAAACAACTCGTCTATCATTGCTACCAAGCTCAGATGATTCTGTTGTCTTGGCATACTACACCGGGCACACTTGGCAGGCTGGGGCTAGCAGAGGTCTGCTGGGTGCCTTGTGTGGGAGGAGGCTGTGAGCCACCCTGGGCTGGTATCAGGAGGACTATGGCAGGAGTCATGAGAAGAACAGTGGCCCACAGGAGACTCCCTTGAGGGACTGCAGCCCATGGAGGGCCCATGCTGGAGCATGTACATTGAGAAGAAAAGACAAGTGGATGATACCCAGTAAAGAGCAAGGAGCAGCAGAAAGAAATTCTTATGTACATAACCCCAACCTCCTGCCCTGCCTGTTGATCAGCCAAAGGGGTAGGGACTGATTGAGTTTAACCCACAGTGAAAAGAAAGAAGCTGATATGAGAAAGGGGGCAGGATAGGTGCTCAGCTGAGCCTAGGAAAGAGGAAAAAGAGACCTATATTCTCAATTACAGAATAATGATTTGGAGTTTGTGTCAGCTAGCCATGTATTAAACTAAGTACAAGTTCCCTAAGCCAAGACTGTTTTTTTCTGCAGTATACCCATAATTTATTAGATTTTTATGGGAGTTTCACTGTCATTCAAGTTATAAGATTCATCAAAAAGAAAGACTAAAAATGCATGATCATCTTAATTATTACCATTACTCTTCCACTGGAAGAGGTCTGATTCATGGTTATTTTTTAAATATAAATATATATGTGAAACTTATGGCCTTGATAACAATACTAAATGTTCAGGACTCCTTGCTCCTCATTATTTTTGTTTACATTATTTTGCAATTGTTTTACATTTTCACAGTTGATATAAACTAGTATGTCTTGCTTCTCAAGTATGAAAATATATTGCACAAAGCATCATGTAATGCATACCAGCACTGTGTTTAAACCCTTAACTGCAAATTGGAAATCTAAACTGGAAACTTATTTGAAATGGAATGCAAGTTATGAAAAAGAAAAGGAATTTAAGTAACATTATTAATGAGTAACTGATAGGCCACATAACCTTTTCTATCCAAATTCACTAAGCATTTCAAGGAGTGAAAATATAGCAGTCACTTTGACACTTGCCGTGATATAACTACTTTTGAGTTCCATTATGTTTTACTACTTCCTACATGACAGATATTTCTCTCGTTGATACTTCAAGTTGACAGCTTAGCTTCTTTAATAGCCTCATATAGAAATTACACTATATTGACAGGAAACCAGAAAGGAAATAAACATTGACCAGAAAGGAGGTCCAGACACTGCAGCTTCCCTCAGTATCTGAAAGAAGGTTGTAGTGAGGAGGATATTGGGAAGTAACCAACAGGTAACAAGTGGTAGGATGAAAGGAAATGTCCTCAAGTTGCACTAGCTAAGGTTTAAACCAGATATTAGGAAATATTAATTCAGCAGAGGGATTGTCAAGCACTGAAGCAGGCTGTCCAGGGAAGTGGGTTAGTGCTGAACTTGGTAGTGCCAGGTTTACAGTTGTACTCGATGATCTTAAAGATCTTTTCCAGCATAAATGATTCTGTGATTCTGTGAATATTGATAAAAACAGACAAACCACATCCCAGGGCATTTAGTAACCAAAATTCTTTCTCTTTAAACATGCAAAGAGTCTGATTAGACAACCACATGAAGAAAGAGATATCTAATTTATCCTTGGATAAAATGACATAAAAGTAAAATTATACTGGGAATTTCTAATGTCACAATTTTGCCCACATAGTTTTAAAAATTGCTGGTTTCTCAGAGAAGACTGATGACCCCTAAAATGCCAGCAACCAAACCCTCCAAAAATGGAGGATCTGTTTTTTACTCTTTGGAAATGATTCTTGAAACATTAACTGAGAATCTCTTCTCAGATAGCCAGTATCAGTCTATTACTTTTCTTGACCTAGAACATCACTTGAAGATGCTCTCGTTTCTCTCTGTAAGGATTTTTCACTATTTTGTACTAAGATATCAGAAGACTAAATGTAGCATAACCTTAAATTGGGATACTATTAAGTAAATTGTCTGTTTCTTTATGAGAAAAAAAATGCAATTCTATATACACACAATGGCAAGAATGCTTTGATTTGGAAGGAATTTTTTTAAAGGCCACCCGCTCCAACTCCTTGCTTCATTAGATCAGGTTGCTCTAAGCCCCATCCAGCCTGGTCTTGAACACTTCAGGGGAGAAAAGGAACAATTCTTTGCGGCCAACTCTCAGTTACGCCTTCATAGAAGGCTATCAGATTGGTCAAGCATTGGTCAAGCAACTCTTGGTGAACCCATGTTGACCACTCTTCTCTCCATTTTTTTTTAAAAGCCCCCTTTAAATATTGATAGGCTGCAATAAGGTCTTCCCAAGCCTTCTCTTCTCCAGGCTGAAGCTAAAAAGAACCTAGAAGAAGTCTGCCCTTGTGCAATAGACTGGTTAGGAAGATTATTTTCATGTGTTTTTTTTGTTGTTGTTAAATTGCTTAGGTGTTGCTAACAGAAAAACTGCTGTCAATGTATTTTCTCTTTTATTCTCTTCAGAGATTAAATGTAGAAGTCAACAGGTAAAGTGTTAAATCAGTAATAATAACTTAGTTTATCATTATTCCCTCATGGCAGGAACATATTTAGATAAAGGTAGAAATGTTGACTGTGATCTTCTACTGAGTGGGTGAGACCTTCAATAACAATTCAAGTGATGTGAAAAAAAGATGCAATTCTCTGGGGACAGGTAATACCCAGATAGTCCAACGCATTGGTAGCCCTTAGTAGCACAGCTGTAAATTAAGAAAAGCAAGATATTCAGTGTACCTGATACAGAAACCAATGGTGCAGGGGCTTGTACCCTGTGTAGGCACTCAAAACATCTCTGGGTACCAATCTTTTGGAAGGAGGATAAATAAGAAATGCATTCTCCATAAAGAATTGGAAAATCTTAGATTATCTATGCTCAGTGGTAGACAGGTTCAGTTTGTTTTATCATTAGAGGAAAAAGCTTATATAGTAACTCTTACCCCATGGTTGAGACTCACATGATACTCAACACAAGTCCTGTAAAGTCCTGAGAAAATGTAAAGATAATAGATTACTTCTGGCAAAGAAATGTGGCTAACTACGTGAAATCCAATTAGTTCAGTTTGCCTGACAACATGACAGGGTCCATATCATACATATTTCTGAATTCTGCACTTTCAACTTGAATTTTAAAGTATGACATTGCTTTACAAAGTACAATGGAGATGGTTTTGCAACGCACGGCTATGTAAGTATATATATAATTATATGAATTATCTAATCTGATAAACTGCTTCAATTCAACCTAACCCAGACTTAATGATAAGATGAATTTTGAAAACAAGGTAGAGAACTGATTACTGTCTTGAGGAATTAAACGCTATTTGCATCAGCTTCTTTCAGCTGCATGGATATTTAAAAGGCTCAACTCTTAGATTTAATATTTTAAGTCTTTCTTTTTATTAGCTTTAGCAGAAAGAAAATCAGATCCAGGACAGAATTTAACAAGAAATGTTTCTGCAACAATTTCCTAAAACTAAGATGCTATCAAAAAAGTTGGTTCTAGAGCTGCCATTTCTGAAGAGAAGCTTCATTTATGTGAAGTGTGAGACCAATCTGAAGTGATTCTGATATGATCTGAAGTGCTGCAGATGGTGTATGTGCTTCAGTAAATAACATGCAAACAACACTGATTAAGATTATTTCAGTCATTTCAATTCTTTTCAATGCTGATTTTCAATATATTATAATCCCTTTTGTAATTTATATAACCTTGCCATGATGATGAGACAGTTTCAACCATCCCCCTTTTTTGATGTTAGACAAAAATTGTCAAGAAAATATGTAGTTTTTTGGTTGCTGTGAATGAAAAAACTCTACTTTGAAAGGGTCACTTTGAGATATAAATCTATGAGGTGTATGAGATGACTGATTTATTTTATTTTATTTAATGGAATCACATCTGTGAAAACAGCAAATTAAGTCACTATGAGGACAAGAATCCTGAGGAGTCAGAGAGAATGATGGTTATTAAGCACGGAGTAGTTAGGAAGCATTCATGCTGCCTTCCCTTTCCATCCATAGGAGGCATTCCAAACTAGCACTGGAGCAATAACCTCATCCCAGTGGCTGAAGTAACACTGAAGCACAATGAAGCAACTTCTATTTAAAAATTAAGATGAGCTTCACAACTGAATCCTTTCAGGGCAGACTGGCACACTGAAATGCAGTCATACTTAGAATCATAGAATCATAGAATAGTTAGGGTTGGAAGAGACCTTAAAGGTCATCTAGTTCCAACCACCTTGCAATGGGCAAGGACATCCCACTAGCTCAGGCTGCCCAAGGCCCCATCCAACCTGGCCTTGAACACCTCCAGGATGGGGCAGCCACAACCTCCCTGGGCAACCTGTGCCAGTGTCTCACCACTCTCATAGTGAAGAAATTCTTCCTAATGTCCAGTCTAAATCTGCCCCTCTCCAGTTTATACCCCTTCCCCCTGGTCCTATCCCCACAAGCCTTTACAAATAGCCCCTCTCCGGCTTCCCTGCAGGCCCCCTTCAGGTGCTGGAAGGTCGCTATAAGATCTCCTCTGAGCCTTCTTTTCTCCAGGCTGAACAACCCCAACTCTCTCAGCCTGTCCTCGTAGAGAAGGTGATCCAGCCCTCCGATCATTTTTGTAGCCCTTCTCTGGACCTGTTCCAACAGCTCCATATCCTTCTTACATTGAGGACTCTTTTACATCTTTTCTTCTTGTACTGCTCTTGGACATCCACAGACAAAACATCTTTTCACTTCTAAACTGGGCAAAACCTTTTAAGAATGATTAAACTACTGTATGTGTTATATGTAGATCTGATCCTGAAACCGTTGGTATCAGCAGGAGTTTGGCAAGTTAATTTCAGTGGGAAGATTAACTTCATTAAGCAATGGACATTAATAAAAATAGACTGTTATTAGAGTAGTTTAGATTTAGGCAAGTAATCTGTTTCAATGATAAATCCGGAGGAAATCTTAGTACTTGAGCGAATGTTCTGTAATTTCAACTACTGTATTTGTTAAAGGACAGAGAGATTGGTTTTTTTTTTTTTTTTATTTTGTTTAGGAAGAACAGAAGATTACAGAAATAATTCTGCTGTTTCAAAAGAAATAACTAGATAAAGAGATAACCTACTCCCATACTAAATTCAGTTGGAATTTGTTCTGGTAGTCGGTGTACATGTGGAGAAAGTAGAAGAGAAAGTGAAAACACAGTATTTTAGTAGGGCAAAAGTTCGGGAAAGAAAACAACGTCTTTTCATTTAGACGTATATTGATTTCTAATGGATGAAGGAAATTCTGAGTGACAAGACTATTCTTTTCACAGAAAGGTATTCTTTGGATTATCCTAACTGTAGGCAAGCCTACCCACTTCAGGAAGCCAAGCTTACAATTTCACTTCCAAATATGATCCAAGGAAAAATATAATAAACTAATAAACTAATGCCTGGATATGTTGATGCTTTCTGGTGTACACTGGTTGCCTAATCTTCTTCCAACAGAGGCAAGCAGTTCATATCTCAGGTCTACCTAGATACTTAAGCAAGGAAAGAATTGTGTTGCCAAAGCTTCACAGTGCTGTCAGGCTATGCCAGGAAATCTGGCTGAGAGATTCCTGGAAAAAGACCCAGTTAGTTCAGTGCAGCTAGGAAAAGGTTGTCTTTACTGGAGTAATTTCAATAGTTGAAATAAGTAGTGAAGTTTATTGTGTAATTTTTTCGTGTGTTTCATGTGTTTCAGTTATATTTACTGGAAAGTGGTGCTAGCCTTGATATTTTGTAATATTTGGTAATTTCAGTCTCATGAAAGTTTATCTTACAATATGTATTTTGTGGCATCACACTCATTTAATTTATAATACAGCAGGAAACTCCATAGTGGATCTTGTTTCCTCCCAACTCCAGCTACCTCATTTCTAAACCACATAAACACTGGTGTCTTTATTCTATCACTCTTGCATCTTTTAGACCTCTCACGCTTACCTACTTATATGAATCATAGAATCATAGAATCATAAAATAGTTAGGATTGGAAGGAACCTTAAAGATCATATAGTTCCAACACCCCTGCCATGGGCAGGGACATGTCCCACTAAATCAGGCTGCCCAAAGCCCCATCCAATCTGGCCTTGAACACCTCCAGGATGGGGCAGCCACAACCTCCCTGGGCAACCTGTGCCAGTGCCTCACCACTCTCATAGTGAAGAAATTCTTCCTAATGTCTAATCTATGCAGGAATTCAAAGCCAAAAGATGCTACTTGTCTGAGCTAGATCCTTCGTAGGTTCAAAGAAACCTAGTTCAGGTCAGTAAATTTGTATCAAATCCACGAGGTGATGATCTGGTCTACAACTGGTGAGCATTAGGCTTATAGATAATTAACAGTGTTCAAAGGAGCCCTTAAGACTAGATTTTCCTACATCATTTTAAAATAGTATGAGTAAGGCTGGAAATAATCTGCTGAACGCTGCTGTGAAATATTACAGGATTACAGGAACATGAACTATTATTTTCCCTGACTTGACACATCTTTTCCCATTTCATGACGGATTACAGGAAAGGGACACAGGACCTGTTAACAAGTTATGCCAACAGTATGGAGAGCTGTCTAAGCTGAGTAAGGTTTAAAGTCATCTACTGCACTTAATGATGCACTTCAACAGCAGCAAGATAAGGAACTGCTGTAGCATTCTATACTTGAGAGTGAAGAAATCTGTAACAAGATTTCTAAGTTTGGAATTATTATGACTGGAAATGAGTGTGTAAGCCCTAAACTGGAAATGTAAAACAAGCATTAAAGGGTTACAGGGTTAAAAACCCTGTATTGACAACATATGACATTATTTCTAGAAGACCATTCCCAGCAATAAAATTAAGAATTTCTATCAGGAAATATTTATTTTATGAAATAATATGCTAGCTCTTTTATGTTCAAATGAGAGAATTAATTCTCACAATTTTAATATGTGTTTTAAACTGATTTTTCTCATTTTTTACCCCTGGTATATTGAAACTTTTTTTTTTTACATGAAAAAAATGTAGTTTGTACTGAAGACTTCCTCATATTTAGCAAAACTGTGTTTTCTCTGTTGCACTCAGGTAAATGGATGGAAGAATTATGAAAGTGTGAATATAAAATATGTTCACAGGCCTATATTAGGAATAGCGTACACTCACTTGTTAATGACACCTCTTGAACATAAAACCTTTCCTGTGAATGTAGTCAGAAAAATAGACTATAAAGACTTGTGTTTATGTCCTGCAGAAGACTGTTTCTTATGTCTTCTGAATACCATGTCTCACATAGTGACAGAAACACATTCATCTTCTTGTCAGTACTGGCGAGCCAATATAGTTGCAGATGGGCAAGCTGTGTTCTATTTTATCTCATCCATCATCAGCAGAATTTCCAGATTATTTCTCACTCAAGAGTCTTTCCTCTTACAGTTGATATTTTAAACAGAGAAAAAAAAAATAAAAAAGCTTGATTTTGAAATCTTGGCTCTTGATCTCTCTTTGTAAGCATGAAAAATCATTCCTTGGCTAGGAAAATGACTGAATGAATTTTGTTTACAGCTAGAGAATCAAAAAAGGCTGTATAGTGAAGAACAGGGTCTATATCTCACTCAAGTTCTTTGTACAGTGAGAGTACACGAAGCTACATACTGAGGAAGATATGTGATACAACAGGTTGTGTGTTGTGAAGCTGGTTCTCATAGGAAAAATGAACATTTTCCTAATACTGTTTAGAGCATATTCAGTTAATTAACTTATATATCTTCAGTACTGAGCTGCCTTGGCCAAGTCCTTCTGCCTATATGGGGTTAAGTAGTACCAAGTCCAGCATTCCTGTTGGTACCAGAAAAACACGTTAGCAATGCATATGTTCTACTATGTCTGCAGCTCTACAAACTGTCATTGGTGTAAGATAGTCTGCTTCTTTACAGGAGAATGTCTATTTTTTGATTTGACTCTATTCCAATGAAATGGCATGGCATTAAATCAAACTGGGAAGAAGAATAGCTCTTGATATCCCACAAAAAAAAAAAATCTCAAGATATAATTTTATGGCTAGCCAGTAACTTCTGTATTAAATAAGCTGCAGTAATTAGGCAGAATAAAAATGATTTACTCACTAAAAATGGAAATGTTGCCTCCGGTTCTAAACAGAATTGAAGATTGGTGTTTCAAAACACTTATTCCTCAGATTTACTCAGCACCTACCTTAATCCATAGGTGTCCTGCTGATTTCTTATGATAAAAACGCCCTTTATGTTTACTAGTGCCAACCTGGCCTGTTGTCAAGTACACAGTATTCCTTAACTCATTGATATTGTAATCTTAAAAAATAGCTCTTCAGACAGACATTGCTTTGCAATAACTTCCCATAGGTCTTCTGCAAAGCACCTTCTTTTTAGCAGGCTTTTGGGTGGAAGTTTTTTCTATCTTGTAAGAACAGTGAAGATCTAGTGGTTAATTGTACTATCTTGATTAACATGAGATGGTTTAAGGGATAGTATGGAGGGGGAGAAAAGATTGTTAAGTCTGTTTTGCAATAAGCTCTTTGTTAAAACTGATGCAAAAGTTATAGTCTGCTTAAGAAAAATACCTGGATGGAAATGTGAAATACATAATGAGAAAGAGAGAGAATAAATTAAAGACGTTTTCTTGATGAAAAAATAGTAGATGAGAATGCAGAACGCTTAAAACTTGCTAAATGCTCACCTGAGTCAGACACATCATCTCCACAGAGCTGAGGGTTGGTGAATGAGCACAGAGTCAGTATAATATGAGTAAATATTTCTCATCTTAACAAATCAAGTGAGTCTTAAATTAAATAAAATTAAATAATATGAAAATTTCATAAAGTATTTATTAAGAACCTCTCTTTTTCTGTTCAGGATCTCAATAGTGTCTGTGTAGCTCCTGAGCACAAACTGCATTGTGTCCTACAAGACTGGCAAGCTACAACAGATAAACATGAAAGAGAAGTATTTTGCATTTTTGAAAATGCAATAGAGGATTTCAATGCATATTAAAGAATAAATAAACTCAAATACACTTAATCCTTCCTTACTCAGAAGAAAAGCAGGACAGTTATATTTACCTTGCAAAATACTGTGTGTTTCTCTTGTAATGAGAAATTCATTCCATTTCCAATTCTGAGATATTTATATAATCCCTAAAAAAAATTATTTCTAACCAACAAGAATGAAATTTTATACAGATCTACTAAGCTTATCAGAATGTAATTCAGGCTGTCAATATAGTATATTACATTGTTTTCTACATCTTGGATGCTAACCTCTCTGCTGAGTAGGCTAGAACTGAGAAAAAGAGGATTTTTTTCTTTAAATCAATATAATCAATGTAATGAACTGAACTATATCGTAGCTTTTTAAAGTCTGCTAAAAGAACATTTTATGTATACAATCAAGGGAAATTTCTTATAATGAAAAATCCTACCTCCACAGAGCTTCCTAAGTGTAAATAGAAGTATTTCAGTGTTCCTTTCACAGTGCAAGGTATTAAGTGTGTCTCTGATATCTGGAGTTTAGCTAGAGAGATTTCAGCAAACAAGCAACAGCAAGTAAAACTAAAAAAACTGTGACTTGTCAAAAGATGCACTTGAATATTCACTTTAATTAAAACATTTTTCTGTGTTTCCATGTTATATAATATTTTAATTATTTTTAAAATATTTTTTCAATTTTGAACAGATGAAATGAAAATGTTGAAATATTTTAAAATTTATCTTTTCAAACAGTGTTTACATTTTTATTCTAACTTGATTTTCCAGTTCAAAATACATATTGTTGTATGAAAGATTTATACTGAATAATTCATGCAGGAAAAAAATAATACTGGAGCAACTGTAGTGCAAGAAGATGTGGCTTTAGGTCAAACCAAAATAAAGTAAAATGTTCTTTCCTTTTTATTTGCCTGCAATGCAAATTGAGTGTAAAATGCAGAGCTCTTTAAAAACTGTTCCTGTAGTATTCATTTTAACTAACAGTTTTCATCCAAAGGATTGATCCATAGTCTAGCTATTCTTCATCATTGTTTCCAGAGTCCAAGAGAGAAGGTAACATCCATGACATGACTCACCTCCATCCCGGGGTGAAGTCTAGCAGCCAGCTACCAATGAAGTTTTAGTTGGTTTTGGTTCCCCAACTTCATGGGACCAGCATTGCCTTTTGCCGGAAACAGCTTCTCGTTGACTTTTAGTCACAGTGCTGCTGTTTTGGATCCTAAACGAGCTCAGCATGCCTAGTGCTAGGCAAAGCAAACAGCAGAAGCTTGTTGTCAGGGATGGGATGGAATATGAAGCCAGAGTGTCATAATTAGATTGGCTTAGCCATACCCACGGAGATGTAACCTTATTTACTTTCTTAGAACCAACTGAAAGTCTCTCCATAGGCAGGACGTACCTACGCAACTCCTTTAGACTGTACACGCTCCCCGCTGTTCGTATTGGATTGTTTGACCTATGGAAAGGATAACTTGATGTGACATTATGCATTATTTTCAGTGTCCTTTGATGCAGTTTTATGTATTATTGCTAGTGTTCTGTATTAATTTCATAAGAACCCAAGACGTGCATCCTGTTAGGGCTAAGAGGGAACTAACAGGCCTTACTGGTCCTGATCAGGGTCCCCACTGCCCACAGCCCAGGACCTCATTTCAGCCCAGCCTAGGGCTGTTGGTCCCTGCCCCAGGGATGCTGCAGCAGTGCGAGTCTCTAGATCCACCACAGCCATGCCCTGCCTGGCTATGATCTAAGCTGATGCTGTTCCCATCCCTGCAGCCTTTCCCAGCCATTCTGGGCTTTAGTCTGACCCTGGTTACCCTCACAGGGTCTGAACTTGGCCCCTGCCTGCAGGCTGACATTCTGGTGCCTTATCACTGAGGCTGCCCCAGCGCCTCACCAGCCTGCCCTGCTGTCAGTCCTGGACTCGTGTCCTTCCTGAAGCAGCCAGCTCACGCTGCTCCCTGACAAAATCCTTGAGTCCATTTTTGCACAATTTATCAAAAAGTTATCTACTATGATGCATAGAAAAATTCATAGGAGCCATTCAGAGTGAACCTAGGAATGTAAAATACGTAAATTCAAATTTATTGTCCCAGTAAATATCCTAATTCTAAAATAAATTAAAAAATCAGGCAACAGAGCTAAGTAGCAATTATTATCACAATGTAAGATTAGCTTGCAATTTACACTTGCATGATCTGTAACTATCTATTGTGATTTGATTTTGAACATTAATATGGAAAATTGTTTTCCATTTCATGTAATAGTACAAGGAGAATTGGGTCTGGATTATGCTCAAAATTAGCATTGGTTTCTAACCGCTATACACAGAGGGACTCAAGTACTGTATTGCCGTCCACATGTGAAAAAGAATTTCTGTTACCAGTATTGCGGGATGAAATCCTAGCAGGCATACAGGGATATCAGCATATATGGAAATTCCTCACCAATTTTGGTAGTTTCAAAAGTTCTCTAGTCAGTCTTAATTATACATATAGTTATTGCTGAGTTATCTCTGTGAATAGCCAGAAATGCATCAGTTGGATAATAACATTTCTTAACTAATCTGTATTTCAAAATTGTAGGTTATCAATCCTCTCTCTCTCCTATTTTTTCCAGTTCAAGGGAAATAAAAAACAGGACAAAATATCATGTTGATTTAAGAAAGGAGATTTTAAAGCCAAATATATCTGTTTTCTTATGTTGCTTCTTTTTCTCCTCGGCTCACAGTGAAATCTATTACTTCCAGTGCATCTGAAACATATTATTCATCTTCTCAAGTCAGTATTTAGACATGGGGACACTGAAACACTGCCCGTGATTATGTAGCCAAGCACTTATATTTTTCCTCAAGTTATCTGTTTTGGGAGACTCTGTGATGTGGATACACATACTCAGAAACTCTGTGTCATTCACTGAATATGTACTGGTAGAACACAGTATTGTTTCATTCTCTGGCACCTTCTTACCCAAATCTACACTACAAGGAAATTGAATGTCACTATTCAACTAATTCCATCAGTTAGGGAATTTTTTATTATAGCTGGCAGTGATCGTCAGTTGCAATACTTCTTATTTAACAAACAATTTTCTAAGTTAAAAATGCTAATTAAGTCTGGTTAACAGCATAAAACAGAGCTAAATTATGAGCAATAGAATTACAGATGTTCTCATTTACCCGTAATCTTTGTAGATACAAACCACACTAAATTTAACAGTAGTGAACCACACTAAGTTCAAAAGACTTTCAGAAATTATTTTACAGACTGACACCAAGAAAGTATCTATGTCCATGCAGACAGAATTAAATGGGCAGTGGTCTAAAAAACAAGCCAGAAAATGTTGTTTTTCTTCATTGCAGGGGAAATATCAAATAAATGGTTTGCGTGACATGTAGGTCATTGAAAATAACTTTTTATTGAAGAGTCAATTCTTAGCTCAAAAATATATATTTTTTGTTTGTATACTGGATATTTACATAGCATAATGGCTTGTAATGGATCAGAATGAAATTGCATGAAATATTCTGCATGAACAATTCGTGAAAATTTTGACTTGGAAAAAAGAAAAATTAAACTTTATGCAATAGAGAAGTATCCCCTACTCAGCTGTACTGAAAAGTGCCTATTAGTCCAGGAGGATAATACCACTGGAACCTTTAGCAAGGACAGTGTTAGTACAATCTGAAACTGAGCAACGATACCTTGTAATGTCAGCTGCTGTTACTGCTCAGAATGGGGGGCTGTTGGTCAATAGTTACTGTCAGAAAGATGGGAGAAGGGAAAACCATAGGAAAATTGTTTATTGACTGCTTCTTTCTGTGACAAGTACATTCCTGCAGCATAAGGCAATTGTTATGTGGCTATGAACATCCGGTACTGCTTTTATTTCTTTTGTCCAAAGTTAAATTTGAATTATGCACCCTTGATGGGAAGGAAGTGAGTCCTAGTCCATATGTCCAATTTTTGCTCATTCTACAGCAAAAGTATCCACAACGTGTTTACAGCATGCAGCAATGCTGATAAAAGTTAATGAAAACTTATAAAAAATAAGTGGAAACTTATACAAAATAGAGCACATATTACAGAACTGGAAGTGTTTTGGAGAGATGTATGCCTCCATGAAAACATGTCATGTGTTAGAAACTTGAAGGCATATCAATTTGTGAACAAGTCTAATACGAAGCATTCAGTTTTATCTTCAGTTATTTAACAAGTAGGGATTGCTAATATATGAGGTAGTTCTGAGTCGTCCAATTTTTATTTGAATTTGCTGGAAGAAATCATTGTTGAACTTCTTGTAAAGTGTGCTAAAAATTCAGAGGTGGTGCATTCAACCCAGAAATTCATAAGGACCAATTTATCAATGGTGTATGTCCAGTTTGATTTGGAACCAACCAAAGCAAAACACACTAGGTTTATGAGAAGGAGCAAAAGCATTATTTCAACAGGGCTCTCCAATTATAAAATATGATTGCATTAATTATTGGAAAAAAACCTTGTATTTTGGATGGGGGATGGGGGTGGTAACTGCATTTAATAAGACCTTCCTTTTATCCTAGCTTCTGGAAACCTTTATTATATTTGCCTTCCATTTTCTGTCTCAATATCTCTCTTTTTTTTTATTTTATTTTCTTTCAGCACAGCATCTAGTTAACATGTTTCATATGTGGTATAAAAATTTTAGTTTTTCTCTGAGCAAAAATTACTGAACAGGAAGATATTTATCAATGGATTCTCAGTAACTTTGCTCAGGTCTCAAGCTGGCATTTTTGCCTGCCGTCATTTCAAAATTGTTTTCTTTCTTACAATGCAGTCTCATACGACACAGAAGCAGTGCAGATGCACTCTTCTTGGACAGTTATTTCTGCCTTTTCTCTGTTCTCTGACCCTCTTTTGACATTATCTTTTGCTATCTCTTCTTAATATGTTCTTCTCTTTTTATTACATTCTACTTGGTCTATTTCTCACCCTCCTTCTATCTTCATCTGTTGATATTTTTATGACTGTCTTCTCACACTTCTTATACTCATTTTTTTCATTTTGTGAATATTTTTGTTGTGTTGTGTTTCACAGATAATTTGAAACCTTAAAGATTTATTTTTCACTTTCCCTATTTGTACTCTCTTTTCTTATTCCAAGAAATGACAAGTTAATTTGCAATCCACTCTCCTTTTTATGTATTCTATTTTTCCTTCTTCTTTATGTTTACAGTTCTTGCTACTACTAATCCTTTCTTCAAGTTCATAAGCGCTGTCTTCACTATATATTATAAAACCCAACAATACTGTCCCTGTAAATATTAATATTTTAACAAATATTTGTTAAAAATAAAAACTTTAGTCTTTGTGAGCTTTGATAAAGGCAAAAAAAGTGATTTTGTTTGTCAGTAATGTCCTAGTGAAAAAAAATTATATTATGGAAGCAAGGGAAAGTTCTCTTGGAGTCTTTATTTCACCTTACTGTGTTACATGCACTACTGTGTTTTACATTGCCCTTAATATTACTCTTCTGATAAAGAAAAATTAACACTGCATCAATTTTGCAGCTCCTTTCTAAATTCTTTTCAATGTATCTGTACATTTGTAAGAATAGAGTATCAAGGTCTGCTTATATTGTTTTTGGTGTAATTTGCTTTTCACACCACAGATGGATTTTTTACATCTTTGTCATCTTACAATCCCTCCCTTTAGAGAGTTCCAAGTCATATAAAACTTTTCTTGTTGCAAATTTGCTTTATAAACACGTCTAATTTACTGTCCACTATCACTCTTAAGTACTTTAATCAGTGTTCATTTCTAGATTACTTTCTCATAGAATATCTTTTTTTTTTTTTTTCCAGGTAGATAGTTTAAATGAGAAGTTCAGTTGCATCTGATATTTTCCTGATATTGTCCTGATATTTTCTGCCCATATTTTGTCAGCTTTTTATGGTTCTGACCATTTGAGCTCTCTTAACACACTCAGAATCTGTGAATTATTGTCATTGTCAAATTTAATCACCATAGTAGTTTGCCCCAGCCCTATATCGTTCAGTAGCATGTTTAAATAAGAGCAGGTGCAAAAGTGATCCTTGTAACACACCATTGCACACTTCTGTACACTGTATTCTGCTACAATTCTGCTCTTCATTATCCTTTCTGTTGTCCTTCATTACATTCTCATTTCCCATTTGCTTACAGACAAGTGTATTGCCATTAATTTTGTGTGATGCTACATAAAATCAAGATGCGTTTGTATGGGACTTGTGTTGCATTTCTTGCATCCACTTATTTTATGAGCAAGTACAAAATCATCTCTACATTCATTGGATATAACCCTCCTGTGAAGTGAGCCTCGTGACTGCTGCCTCCTAAATGATCACTGGTGGGTAATTGTCACAGATGTGCTAGTTCCACAGAGAAACAAGCATATGACAGACTTATAAGATAGTATTTACATTATTATTTTACCTAGTGTAGGGGAAAGTGGGATATTTGCTGGTACTCACAATATGGCTGGGAGCAAACATTTAGTTGGCAAGATCCGGGAAGAAGAAGTATCTTCAGGTCCCACCTTCTCTGCTCTGTGGCCAGAGAATGGAGATGAATTGATATATGGCATGGTGCAGATCTACCAGAAAAGAGGATGGATATCATGTTCTCCTCTCAAGAGATGAACTGTAACTATCTTTTTTTTCCATATTTGCTGCCCATTTAGGATGGTGGAGAGAGTCTCTTTCTCTAAACCATATTATAAAATTCTAGGCTTCTTCATATGATTTTCCCACATTTCTTACATTATATGTATTTCCCTGACTATGGAGATAAATAAATATTTTCTAAAGATTAATCTTCTCTCTCTTCCTTTTTTTTTTTTTTTTGTTCATTGGTAGGTTTGCTTTTCTCAAGCACTTGCTACTACTTGCTATGTCTTTAACAATTGTAAATGGTTCAGGGACTTACCCTAGAATGAATGTTCAAAGTCATTCTTGCCTTCTAATTGTCCAAAGCTGTTTGCTGATTTTGTATAGTACTAACATATTTAGTTAGTACTTTTTGAAAGTTGAGCCTTAGAAGAATATGTTCATATTATCAGTTTATCCCACCCCTTTTCAATAAATAAGCTATATCCGATTTGCTTTTATTTGTCTGTTATTAGATCTGCAGATATCTTCCTTACTCCCTCGACCCTATTTTGATAGCATCTATTCTGTTGGGTTTATTACCTAATTGTTTCCTGTTGTAGCGTATCCACTTTTCACTTCTAACAAAGAGATCTCCTTAGCCCATCAAGGACTTGCTTTTTTTTCTTACAGTATAACCATGCATTTTTATTTTTTGTAATAATTGCCTTACCTCTTACATAACCTGCTTTCAAAAATATATAATTCAACAAATACTTGTTGGATTTAATCTTTGAAGTAGTGACCTAATCAATCTGCTACTGCTATGGCCCTTGAGCATTGCAAATAATTACAATTTACAATCTCAATTAGTTAATTTTACTTTTATAAAATACAGTAATTTTATATTGCTTTAAGGAGGATGTTTCTTAGTTTTTTTAAAATGAAGCAGCTTGTTGTCAAAAGGTATTGAATGTCACTATTTCTCAAAATTTCTACTAATCCTTCTTAAGCTAGTTAAACCCTCTCCTTTCTGGATCATAAGATTGTCCTCTGTGATGATGCATGCTTGATTAGTTGTGTTTTCATCCAACAGCTGTCTTGGTACTTAATGTCCCCCATGACAGGTATGCTTTTGTGCATCTTGGGAGATGGTCCAGAAATCTTTTTCTTTTTCATTCAGTCTTGATGCAGTCTTGTGAATGTTCAATGAAGTTCACCTCCGTACTTATTTTCTGATACTTTTGATCAAAGTAGTTCAGTAACATTTTTTTTGTGCATCAGTTAAACTACATTTGCATAGTCGTTACTGTTGCAGTTAATGTGAATTAGTTTAAGACAGTTTATTTGTCAGTAGAAGGGGGTTAAGTTGCTACATAGGAAAAACATGCATGCAGATACTTACATGTCCATATATGGGTAAAACATGCTGCTTTGCTATAAGATATATCTGGTATTTTATTATTTTATTATTGGCCTAGAGCTTTAGCAAAATTTTTTGCCACCCTTTTACCCACCACTTACCCCTTCCCTCAACACTTCTTTTTGTAGACATTAGCTCCAGTGATTTTAACATGAAAGTTTCTCAGAATTATTTTGTCAGGTTTCAAATGTGATTCTATTCCCCAAAACCACTCAATGATATTTTTTCGTTGCCTGTATTAAAAACAAAAAACCAACCTCCTTGACCTCAGCTGGGATTAAAATGTAGTTGTAGAAAGACCAGAAAATATACTCAAATGAAATCAGTTGCAGTTCTGAAGATCAGACAGCTCAGAGAACCTAGTCAGACAAAGAATGGGAAAACAGAAGTATCACTATCTTATTTTACAGATAAGGAACTGAATAATAGAGAGATTAAGGCCAGACAGGCTGCGGCAGGTCTGGGAACTAGTCCCAGCATACTTGCTTACTCACAAACCCATTCTTCATTCTGAAAGATTTTATTGTTTGTTCTTCAGACAATGAAGCTGAAAAAGAACCAGAACTTGGATAAACCTTCAGATCCAGAGTAAGGAAAACTTTGCTTTTTAACTTAAAATACTTACTTCAGGATAGGGTGTCTGTTGAAGTTTCTGAGTTCCTTAGAAAAGCAGCTCTTATCAGCTTCTGGTGATCTGAAAACATAGAGATTTTGGTTCTGTAGTCAAATTAATTTTTTTTTCACCTCTAATTACAATTAATTTGAATAAGTATTAGACAAATAAATAAAAGCTACTTTTGTTTTTCATTTCATTCATATTGATTTTCAGTATGTGAGAAATGAGTTTTCCCCATCTTGTCTAATTTGTATAAAAAACCCACATCTTTAGGATGTTAATGTGCTATTCTTCTGGCATAACTGTGAAAGTGCTTATCCAGAAACATCCCACTTTTCACTGCCTATATATATCCACTTAGTCTATGGATCCTAAGATCTTCTAATTTATGCCAGAGAATGCCTTTTCAAGATTTTTCCTGGTATTCTGTCACTGGGGACTTTCACTGTGTCAGAGGCTTTGTTTTGCAGTTTCCTAATGGCTTTAAAAAGGAACAGTAAATGTCAACAGGCAAAAAGGCCAAAAAACTGGGAGAACCGATGCTCACTAACAGATCCCTTCGGGATTAGTCATACCAGTTCTTGGTTCTTTCTTTCCACAGGCATTTTCACAATAAATGATATAAGATCTAAAAGCAAGATAAATGTTAAAGGCTCTTTAGTCACTGCCAAGTCCAACAAATGAGCAAAAATTGAAGAAAACAACATTTAAAAAATCTAAGCCCTAGAATTTAAATCTTCAGCAGCTTTAAGAAGCAGGTCTTTGTATTTATAGCTTTAATTATCTTGAATTCTATGTCTTGCATGGCTTATACAAAGACACACAAAATATTTAGTAAAAAAGAAACCTAAAAATACATTTTGTTATCAAAATTAGTTTTGTTCTGAATTATATATTCTTTTTATAGAAATAGGTATTGCTAGTTTCTTTGCTAGTTCAGTCACTTATCCTCTAAGTTTTTCCTCATATTAAAAAACAATAGAAAAGCCTGCAACACATAGGTACTGAATTATTTCACTTACTGTAGCCTCAGAGTTCATATACAAATTATTTATCTTCTAGTTTATTTTTATGTGGTTATATAGTTGCCCTCTTCCACAGCATAATATTTATAATTGATTTAGAAAAATGGAAATATCTGCTTGACATTATGTTGTTTTTTAACCTCCTGCCTGAAGATGCTCTTAGTATTTGTACAATAATTCTTGTTGATAAAGTTAAGCACTAAAATAATTGTGTTTCAGATTCTTAAAGGTTCACCATGTCTGTTTTAATGAGACACTATTTCATGAAAAATTCCGTGACTTGTATAATCTGGTAATGATTTTTCCTGTCCTTGTTCTTTACCTTTTTAAGAACAAAGCTTTTGTTCACCTGTGTTCATTCTCATGGGAAGCCTTTCCATGAGAGAGTCCTATAGTAGTCTGCTCTGGTTGTTTTTGTATGGTATTGATAATAAGAGATTCTACTCTTCCAAGATGGACCTTTGGGCTATATATCCCCTTTCATTATTGTTACAAACTGATACATACATAAAAGCAAAGATTACCCTCTGAATTTTGTGATATTGAGCAGGCCAACAACGCTACCCTCTAAAAAAACTTTCTAAATCAAGCCAAAGCAAAGAGATGTTTGAATAAAGCCATCCACTGAGTCAATGAACTATAGAATATGTTAGGATGAAGGAGAAATCTAGAGGTTATCTGTGCTGACCTCCTGCTTAAAGTAGGGCCGACTTTTAAATTAGAATCATTGAATTCCTTAAATAGTAAGGCCCACAGGTCCAAAAATTCAAACTTCCTACCTTCCCCTGTCTTCCTTCACCATCAAGAAGTCAGATTTCTTATCACTGCATATGCAACGTAGCTTCCTTTCGATTCAAAGAGGGGGCAGGAAGTAAGCTTTAACTGTCTTGCACTGCTCTAATGAAAGGTATGCCGGAAAACTACACTGAAACGCAGCCTTCTTTGGAGCTATCAACATCTGAAGCATCGTCCCATGATCTAGAACTTACTCTTCTATCTGCTATGTACAGTAGTACATCCAGTGTAAAAACCTGACTTTGTGAATGGATTAGAGAAGAATTGGATGTGTAGGGAGTGTTGAGTAGCTCAGAGATTTATGTGATAGGCTGTATATTATGTGATAAATGTGATTTATGTGATAGGCTGTTTTGAAAGGCTGTATATAGTTGGTGGAGAGTGGGTCAACAGCCTTAAGATTTATTAAATTTTGGGAAGAAAAAATGGGGAAGATGGTCCCGTCTAATCATCATACCCTATAAGTGGGACTCACTTATTTGACTCCCCTTTTTTACTTCTGCATAGCATGGTATTTTACTCATCTATTATTAGTTTTGTACACCTGTTTCACATGGTCATCGCATAACAGAAACCACAGAACAGAAGAGGAGTACTCTTCTGCTTGGAAAGTAAGTTTCTTATATTTTGAAGTACAGAATGGCATGGGTGGTTGACTTCACACAAATGGAAAGGACAATTGAGGAAACTTGGTGAATAAAAATGTGAACAACTGATTTGCCAGCAAATTTTAACAGCTATTTCTATTGAACTAGCTATTCCTCCAGAAACACTTTGGTTTACAGGATTAAAGACAGGCACCAGGCTTGTTAAGAATAATTTGTGGCTCTGTATCTTATTTTCTTCTGGAATTCTGAACCATGAAAGGCACGTTCTGACTCTGTATGTTTTGCAGTGGGAACATAGCACCTTCCAGGAGCAGGACAATTCAGACTTACTGTTGCTTTATTGATATCACAAATACTGCCACGACAACTAGTAGCACTTGCAGAGATGAGCAACCTGTTGTAGAACCTCAAGCAATGGAACAATAAAAACTAAAATCAATATTATCCAACTGTCTGGCGGTGATCTGTACTTATGAACAGTCAAGACAATAAACAGCACTGATCAGCTTCATGTTCAGTTCAAAACCTTTAGGAAGAATTTGTATGCTTGTGCTTGTGCTCTCTCTCCCATCTACCTAAGCATCTATTTACTTATCTATTTGATGTACTGGTGTGCTACCTATATTACTGACAAGATGCAGAAAATTCGTTTTGTTAATTGGAAATGATTCATAAGTACTTATTTTGCCCTAAAATTTAGTACACAGCTTTTAAATAGCAATTACATTGCACAATTTGAGCTTATATTGAATGTCATACTAAGAGAATATTCTCTCAGTACTGCTGATAAATACCATTTAAAAACATAAATCTTAGTTTGCATACTCCACCGAGTACAGGAGGCCATGCATGTAAACCCTCTCACTTTACATGCTTCATACCTGTACTCTGAGGCATAAAGGCATAATGTGCTTGCTCCTGGATAGGTCGGGAGAGGAAAGGATCAGCTGCCATCAGTACAGGGCTCAGAATACCTGGCCTTCTCACACAGTGTTGCTTTAAGATGTTACAGCTCTATAGCTAAAGGACTGGCCATGGGCATGTACCAGTGGTGAATAAGTGACCATTCTTGAGTGGGACAGTGCTCCCTTAGCTCACATGCTAGTGCACTTGATCAGCATGGGATATGTCTCTGATCCTCAACCTTGCTCATGAACTCTAGGAAGAAGCAAAATGCTTCTTTTAGGCAGAGATGATTCAAATATGCCAAGCAGTGCAGTAGTTATGCTTCATCTAAATTCAATTAGAACCCCTGTATGAACCTTTTAAATCTCACTGATTTTTTTTACACTTAATTAAGTATGGCTAGGTGTAATAGTCCCTATCAGGATTTTCTGTTCTGAAGAGATGATTAGACTATGCTTCATATGTCCTTTACCTGCAAACAAGCTGGATTTCTTTAATATCATTCCTTTTCTACAGATGTACAATGGAAACAGATTTCTAAGTGTCTTGGAACTGACATTACCCTGCCTGACATTAGCCTTTGAGGAGGAATGATATAAGACCAAAGGTTTTCTTTATTTTTTATCAGAAGATAAAAATGAAGCGACTGAGTGTTTTACAGTTTGTAAGCTGTAGCCCTTGGATAAAACAAGAATATTGCTGGTTAAAAGCAGATTTTCTGCTTTGGAAATTGTTTCCAAATTTCTTCTCAACTTCTGCTCTGGTGTATAAAAGCCCTTCACAAAGGTAAATTTCTGTGTTTCTTGTGGCACAAGGAAGAATTTCTTCACGTGTTTGCAAGTGTTAAAATCTCACCAGGGAAGAGACCATATGTCAAAATAAAATCTCCAGGCTTTAAAGTCAGACCCAAGATTTTGAGGGAAAAATAGGTCATGATTTTTGTTTGGGTAGGACTGACAGCATTAGAGAGTTGGCTTTCCATAGAAAGGTAATCATAGAATAAGAACAATGGAATAGTTTGGATTGGAAGGGATCTTTAAAGGTCATCCAGTCCAACCCCTCTGCAGTGAACAGGATCATCTTCAACTACATCAGGTTGCTCAGAGCCCTTTCCAACCTGACCCTGGATGTTCTAGGGGTGGGTCATCTACCACCTCTCTGTGCAAGTTGTTCCAATGTTTCACCATCCACATTGTATTTTGCCTGAATCTACCCTGTTATAGCTTAAAACCATCACCCCTTGTCCTATGGCAACAGGCCCTGCTAAAAAGTTTATAATCTTTCTTACAAGAAAGACCACTTTAAGTACTGAAAGGCTGAAATAAGTTCTTGACACATTCAAACTGGCATCTTGTAGAGAGGAAGATAATATAATCTGTAGTATCTGGTATCTGTACCTGTAATATACAATAGTTTGATACCTGTAGTGTGTATTACAATGTATAACTACAATTATTTTCCCCAATTATAAAATTAAACCTGAGTTATAGGCCTCTCAAATTTACTTACAGTAATATGTACCCTCTTCTCCCAGTGGCTTGTTATTGGATGATCAATTGCTGTTGTAAATTTCTTTTTCAATCTGCTTTGTAGTTTTTTATTTTCTAGTGATGATTTCCTGTTATTTACATTAGTTTGAGATACTTAAATTTTAACATTGTCTCAAAATATTGGATTACATTTGCACTGAATGAAGCATAAATCAGTAAGAAAGGACAAAGAGGCACTGAGACACCTTGTTAGATTTCAGATTCTGGAATCAGCCAAAGACCTGGCTTTTCCTCAGAAAGAAACAGAAAAACAGTCATTTAATTCTTGTACACCCATATCTTCAAAAGAAAAACATGTAGGAATCATTTTTCAAGATCCAAACATCCAACTAATCCAGGATGATCCCAGAATGATGTTTGCTTTGTCGTTACAACACAGAAGAAGCTGTACTGAAAAAAAAAAAACATATAGATCATATGTCTTCTGTGTTTTTAAGCAATATGGGGAAGTAAAACAGAGTTTGAAGCAGGACTTAATTTCCGCCAGTTATCGTTTAGTACAAACATTGTATTCAGTTTCCGTGTCCCACCTGCTAAAATGAGAAGGGGCTGCTCATGGTTTCACCACTTTCATACACTAAGCCAGAGAATTTAAAACAAGATTGCTTGAATTACATATTTTACTTTCGAACAGTATATCTACATTTCAAGGTAACATCATCTAAATAATAATTTATTGTACATATGAGTCTTTTGCCCATTTACATTACTTAGCTTTCTTGTGTGACATCTGGGCCTTACACACAGATTCTTCTTGATAATTTACACAGTAAATTGCTTTCTTGCTTATAAGAATTATTCTGCTTTTCTACTCATTTAGACTGTTGTGAGTGAGAACCAACTGGCAGACTAACCTCTTGATTTAATCAAATTCAGCATACTTAATCCTGTAAAAGTCAGCTTAGAAGTATGCACACTACTCATCATCAATTTAGCCCTTACTCTCATCGTAGATCTTTTAATAACCAAGATTTCTTGTTCAGTCTTTAATACAACTATGAGTTGCTCTTTTTTTGGTTCTTGCAATGTCAGTCAACAATTTGAAATTCATCTGTTTTTAATAAATCATTAATTTTGAATATTTATGGATAATTATTCATTGTTTGCGGGGAGCAGTGGTAACCTGCCTCTTAAAGATCTATCAGAGCCTTGTTTTGCTAGATTATTTCTATTCTTGAAACTGGGAAATGACAAATCAAATACTTTAGCTCATGTGTAAATATCTTTGTAAGTGCTTGAATTTACATGTTCAATAATAAGAGCAAATCTCTCTTCTAACCATACAGAATAGAATCATATAAAATAGTGTCTTTATATATATGCGTTCTAGAAACACCATACATAGGCTCATAGACGAAGACAGTCCACCAAAGAATAGTCATTGTTTTTTTTTTAACTATGTGATTCAATAATAATTGTCTTTCATATTTTGTCACTAGTAATTTTTGATGTATTCATAGCCCATTACTGAGGGAATTGTTGTTCTTCCTTGCTTTTCTTCATGTAAATAATACATCTGATCTACACTAAGTAATGATTAACACTGAAAGCTTTCCATATTTTCTAATGCAGGCTAGGTATTTCATCCTGCTTTTCCAAAACACAGTAATACTTCATTTGTGGTATCATGAAATTCGAGCAATCTGAATGCTTGACCTTGTAGCCCAGATAAGGTTCTTTTAATTTAGTTCACTGCTGTATAGCTTCTTAGCTAGTTTTCCCTTAAGTGAGCTAAACAAATTACTCTACTGCCAAGTACCATCCTGTTTACATCCACTTGTTTTACGTCTTTGGCTAGAATGTTTTTATCCATCCATGGATGTTGATACTATTTTTTCTTAATTCTTATTGACTATTTCTTGCAAATGACAGAGTATAAGTTACAAAACAGTGCTCTACAATATACACAATGCCTATTAATTTCAGTTCAGAGAAGCACAGAAAGATTTTTTGAGCTTCAAATAGCCCTTAGCTAGAATAAACATTTCTCGATAATACATTACTTTTCTTATAAGAATTTGTTCCCTTTGTAATCTCCATACTGCAAAGCTGAAATTTTATGTTATAATTTTTGATGTTTCATTAAAGAAAACCTTAATGAAGTAGTTTAATAAAGAAGATGAAATTATTAATGAACTTCAGTGTAAAACTGATCATTAGAATGTGAGTCAATCTTGTTGGTGTTAATAATAATAATATAGAGACATTTTAAAATATAACTATCACAAATTAAGCTAACTGGAATGGCAGTCAAGTAAAGAAGATGCAGAAGTCTAAAGACTGGTGTGGTAGACACTTCAGATTATTGTGGGCACCCATGTACATCCACTTTCCTGCCCTGACATCCATAAAGATCAGAATGTGAAAATGTGAAGAAATATTCCTTCAAGTAGCATAACTAAGAGAATTTGGTGGATGTAAAGGGCATTTGCATGCTTCAGCTGCAAAGGTAATGCTGTTTTGCAGTAAAGCCTGTTGCAATTCTTGAAGCAATTCTGCTGTTATGCAATGGCAATTAAAGACCTGAATTATTTTTTATACTTCAGCAAAAGTGAAATTTCATCAACTTGTTAAGAAAAACACCATTTAAATGGATGAATCAAAACTCAATGTGCTTAATTTTTAAAATAAAATAGCTGGGTTTGGGTTTCTTCCATGTTCAAATTGTGCTTTTACTTGCTAGGACCCCTGTGGTTTAAATAACCCAGTCAGTGTACACTAATAAAAATCCCATTAAATTAAATGGCCACTAGGCATATAGAATATCCTGTTGTAATTTCAAGAGACAGTTTGTTACAAGACACCCTGCTATGTACCTTTTATTTTATCAAAGTAAAGGAGAAAAAGAAAAGGTTGCAAAATGTGTTTATTTCTATGAAAAATATGTTTCTAAGTGTATTAGGAAAAATTGATGTCTTGTACTTTGGTTTTGTTTGGTTGTTGTTTTTTTTTTACGGAATGAAAGGGTTGGCTTATTCCATGTCTAGTGCATTTATAGCCTAACCTACAGTAAATATATATAATCAGCAGAATCAGTCAGTAATTTTCATTCTCTGAACTATTACTTGTTTCTTTTGGAAGGTGGCAATTCAGTATATATTGTATCAGAGTAAACTGTTTTAGAGCACATACTGTACTTGTTTGCCAGCAAACATTACTTCTGAAATAGGGGACTGTTTTTCTCACAAATGTTATTCTTTCTTTCCTTTCTTATCTTAGAAAAAAGCCCCAAACAACAAACCACTAACCCAAAAAACTATGTCTATACTGAATACTTGTGGAAACAAATTACAAATATCACACTGAGATGAGTTTAGTACCCATGGTTCTCAGCAGATATTCCTCTCCATCCTGTCTAGCCAAGCAAGGACGGTGATATTTTGTTGATGTAGAAAGGAAGAAATAGGATAGTCTATCAAATTAATTTTACTTTATGAGATTTTATCTAAAGCTTAAATTTCCAAACACTGCTAAACCTTCTATCTCACTTTCCCATATCTCCTCAATACTTACGGAAATCATGGTGCTGAAATTTACACTTCTTTAAATTTGTCTCAAATATTCTGTTCCAATCCTGTTTCGCTACTTGTTTCCTGTTTCATCACTTCACACCTGGCCAACCCCATTTAATAATATCTGATTCTGAAAGATATAACATATAGGCTCTCCAGATGCATAGAAGACTTTCTGCCCATCTGTTGTCTGGTTTGTCAATTGCTTCTTATAGCCACTTCTAAGAATGAACCACCAGTATCCTCATTAGGATCACTACCATAGAAAAAATGCATATTCAGATTATTTTTAATGCCAATATAAAGACATATATCAAAGATATTTTTATTTAATAGAAAAAAAAAAATTGAGCCTAACTCATGTAAATATATAGAGTCCCAATTCCTATTTTAGTCTTTGGTCTCTCTTATTGGTTTAAAATATGGAGGGTGTAAAATACCTACAGTAAGGAAACACAATGTAACTTCGACATGGCAAGGTGTACTTTAACTCCTATCAGACCAATGTGTTTGTATTGCACACATGTTTTGTAAGAACTTTGCACTTTGAGTATCTTCTGAAGTTACAAACAAATGTAAAGAAATAGCAAGTGCAAGAAGTGCATTGCTGCTCCTTTCTAAATGATGTAAATATTGTAGAGGCAGCTTTTCCTTTCTGCCTTCCAGTTTATCATTTGCCAAGCTCTGCCATGCCTACCTGTGGTTCTGAAATCCCTCTGTTGACTGTTAGTATTGACTGTTGTCTTTTTCCCCTGAAGACTGAATCATTTGACACTGTCTTCATTCCTTTAAGTAGTTGCTTCAGTGAGCTCGACAGTCTGCCATCAACAGTTTATAGCCCTACTATGTAAGTATTCTCATGTAGTAGTTTGTCTTTAAGTACTATCCCATTTTCTTTGGGTTTTTTTCAGCAGCCTAATGCTAAACCAACCTATTGTATTCATGCAGAAAGTTTCCCTAAACATGCATTAAAAAAACAACATTGATAATAGCTACTTGCTGCAAATAGTTGTAGAACCTTCCTTGATTTTCTTCTGCTTAAACTGGTGAATGCATTATACTCATGATTGTGAGTACAAAGATAAAAATGCCATCCTCACATGGACATTGTTGATTACCCGCTAAATATGCATGAAATGGTCTTTATATATTACATGATAATAGAAAAGATTTCTTTTCTGCCATTCCCTTCCCAATTTTGAATGACTCTTTGAACTTCACAAGGCAATGGACTCAACCTAGTTTTGTATTAAAAAAACACACTTAAGAGCAGGAAAGATAGTAACAACATCATACTTCTAATTTTTCTCGAAGATTGAGTTTTATGTGAGATTGGATGGTTCTTGGCTGTCTTCACATTCTTACAGAATCCTTCACTGGGAGGCATATGTGCTGACCCTGCTCTGACTCAAGGAATGACTTCACTCCACTGGGTAAGACTCAAGGAATTTTGCTGTTAAACCTGAGCAGGCTATGTAAAAAAGGTAATCTCCATATTGAGACCTTAGAGGACAATTAAACCACGTCAGTGAAATGTGAAATGATGTTAACAACAGTTGGCTTAAAAGGTAAAAGCAAATAGGATTCTTCTGAAAATCATTAATGCAAGTATAATGAAATTTTTCTGAGTACGTAGCATGATTCTCAGGTGCCACTATGTTATGAAGTGTTAAAGAGGCAGCAGAGCAAAAATGTAGGAAGCTATTTAACTCCTTGAATTTTCCATGACAAATCTTTTGTATGGGATTTCTAACAGTCCCTATTGCTTTGAGAAAACAGACAAAGCATGAGATCTGTGTGAGAGGGAAAGGGGGCTTTCATTTTTATTTAGCCATTTTACTTAAATATTCAAATTATTATTTAGTTAAATATTTAAATAATATTTTCTTACAGGAAACCTTCTTGCCCCAATGTAATTAATGTGTGAAAGAAATTACTGATATGAGGCAAAATGCAACCATCTTCATTTCTCAGTAATTTAGTTTTTCAAATAGAACTCACAGGTGTCTTTTAAACAATGATGAATCTGAAGACTCAATCTTTTTTTCCTACACATTTGTTTGTTAACTACCTCTGTGATAGTAATGTATTTGAATATTTAATTTTCTCTGTTGTAAACGAAGATCTTTGAACCACGTCCTAATTATTTTATAGTATTCTTGCATTCTTCATTACTCATATATTC
Organism: Cuculus canorus; assembly: GCF_017976375.1. Taxonomy (NCBI): domain Eukaryota; kingdom Metazoa; phylum Chordata; class Aves; order Cuculiformes; family Cuculidae; genus Cuculus; species Cuculus canorus. Next base: position 132,924,234 of record NC_071402.1, on the reverse strand, counting down.
TATCAAATAAAATGACTTTTTGTCCAAAGGACATTTGAGAGTGTTATAATCCTATACTTAGATCAGTTGTTTCCAAATACGGTATTAGCAGGGTTAGAAAGGAACTCTTAATATGAAGCAGACGTTAAAAAAAGTTACTTTATTTTGTGCAGTTATCTTTCCTTGGCCCTCTTTTTTCTGTGTGCAAAATCTGAATAAAAGGGCTGTATATGTGCTAATTGGACTAATGCATGGGAGAAAGGAAATCTTCATTCACTCACAACTTTAGGGTAGATGGCAAAGAACATACCATTGCACTTCTGGTAGCGTTCTCCAGTTAGTGGTCAATAGTGACCACTGACAATTTGTTGAGATTTTATATGCAGTCTGATAAGTCTTTCTGTTTCACTTGACCATACATTCTCCCATTGACAAGTCTGCACATATAGGTAGTATTTTATTCAGAAGTGTTGCATGGGAGGCAGAATCATGTTCCCACTGAGGATGTTACTCAGACTGTATTGCATTCATGCAAAAAAAAAAAGCATTATTTGGCTTATGGCTATTTGTCCTCACTGACTTGTAGTCTTTACAGATTTCATAAAGTTTATTTTTTTAAAAAAAAATTAAGTGTTCCAGGTGTTGCACTTGCCTACTCTCTTGTCATGTCCTTAGATAATATTTTCCATTTAAAATAAAGTCAAATTGTTTTCAGCTCCCTTTCCTTTCCACCTCTACCTTCTTTCATCCTTGGCTCTGTCTTTCTAGCATTGCACATCAGTCCTTTCATTTTGTGCTCCTTAATATCTCATACTCCTCTCTGAATCCTTCGTGTATTACAAGTAAACCCTAATTTCTACCATTCATTGCTGTTTCAAGTGATAGTATTGGACAGCCCTAAAGGAAGCCAGCACAGCACTTCAGAGACTGGGAGAAAATGTATGGGTTGCACATTGGCAGCACTTGCAGTTCTACCTCAGCATCACTTCAACATTTAATCAAGTACAAAAGCCATTTAATGCTTGGGGTGCTCCAATGCTATAAATATAATCCCTTAAGTAATTACACAGCTTTACATCCTGTAACATATTTGGTAACACTTTAAATAAAGTGTCTTCAGTGCATTTCGATGCATTTTTAATTTAGAATGGATACTGCTATGATTGCGTGCAAGATAAAAAACAATTCAAATTTAAATGGATGCATCGAGATTTCACAACTAGCTAATAATCAAACATCCTGGGATATTGCAGCTGAAAGTAATAGTATATTTCAAAGATTAATTAATAACATATAACTTTTATGAAAACATTTTTCCTAATAGCACACTATCAGCTATACAGAGTAGAAGTAGTGCGGGCAAGCCTATTACTTACCTCCAAGTGAAGACTACTGTACAAATTGCTTTTGGAGTGTGTAGAAAAATCTGTGTCAGTGTATGGGTTTCAATAACTGGATACCACCTTTTATCATCTGAAGATGAGTCACCTTAATCTCTTATATGCTCATGACATTCAAGTTTTAATACCTCTGATGTATTTGTCTCTGGTTTGTGAATCAGTAGTACAGAAATAAATAAACTGGTCTTAATTAAAAAGTCAAAGTGTTTTATTGTCACAATATTTAATGGAAATGGGTACCTTCATATTTTTTAAAATAGCCTGTTCACTTAATACTTTTCGTTAGCTTTTCCATTAAAACCTTTACTTGGCAAGGAAGTTGAACTTTGTATTTCAACATAAAGTGTCACATTGAATTTTAACTTTTTATTTAAAAGAAATATTTTTTAAAAAGAGTAATTACGAATGTTTGTGAATATGCCTTTAATATTGCTAAAGAACAAATAAAATCTACAATTCACATTACATCCTTCAAAGTGGAATTAACACTTCTTTTGCCTTCAGAGTTCGACACCACTGTAAATACAGACTATAACTGAAGGGGTACAAATGTAATTACATTTGTGATTTCCTGGTAATATACTTAATGACATAATGTTTGAATAACAATTACAAATTCTGTAATTTGCTCTACAATTATGTGCTAGTTGAGGACCCCTTCTAGAAGAACACACCAATATTGCAAGCTCTCAGAACTTCCAGAAATCAAAAGAAAGCAGAAGGTTTTGGGGGGACCTCAAAAAATCTTTTTACCAGCAGCCATTATCTACACAAATGAATTCCTGATGAAATGTTAGGAAGATATTTATTTCTGCCACAAAAGGTACATTGGTACAGCATTTCATCTCCTTGAATTTAATATTTTTCTGCAGTACTGTGGTGAATTGGATCTAAGGTGGACATCTGGGAGGATTACAAACCTCTGTTATACAGCACAGTTGGAACTTTTAAAGAGCTGCTGTATAAAGCTGACAAAATATTTTGGTTTTTATTACAGTTAGGTGTCTTCATTTAATCTGTAAACTTAGTTACAAATGGTAATAAATTTTTCAGTTTTGTGAAGCCATGAAAACACAAAGAACTGCATAGAGAATATTATGCAGCTTTATATAAGGAGATATATATTTTTAGTATGGGTTTCTTAAACAAGTACAGTTCTAAATGAATCAACTCTATTAAGCAACGTTGGAACAGTATGAAAGCTTTGTGGCTATATACTTCTATAGAAAGTCTGAGCAGCATGAAGAAAAACTTGAAATCAGATAAGTGGTTAATAATAGATTATAATATCCATGCATTTTAGTATACATTGAAATCTTCTACCCCAACTTCAGGAGGAAACTTGTTAAAAGGAATACAACCAGCACTTGCCGGATCAACAAAACAGTAGAGTAAACCTGTTATTTTCTTCCTTTTGCAACTCAAATGTAGTAAATTGCAAAAATCAGGGAGTTTTTATAACAGTTTCGGTTAGACTGTCTCAATGTTTTATCATCTAAATAATTAAATTTTTTTTTTATTTTTTTCCTAAAAATGAATCTACATTAGCTTATCTCCAGTTTTGTCAGAACTGATAGAATGGAATAATTCTTATCCACGTGCTACACTGGACACTTCTATTGCTGAAGCTCTGATCTGCAGTGCCTAATGTGATATTTTTGTAATGGAAACGTGCAGCTGACTCGTATTTAATTTCAAAGACATTATAACCCTTAGATTCTTTTCTGTACTCCTGTATAGGTATCATTTTGTATGATTGCATTTAACTACTCACTTTCAACTGTAGATCTTTGCTCATGCTTTCGTTTAATTTGCTCTTGTCACTTTCTTGCCTTCTCTCCAATTAGCCAAGATCATTTTGATTTATGATCATATTCTCCAAAGAGCTTGTTCTTTGCAGTTTCCTGTAAAAATGCTATTCTACCATCCACATTGCTGATACTTTTAACTGGAGCTTCGCCTACCAGAAATCCTATCTGAGATCCCTTCCCATTTTGACAAAGACATATTGATAACTCTTTTTGAGAGTTACTGTTCAAATTTGTTTCACATAAACCAGCCAGTTTGCTGTAAAAAATGCCAAAATTGTAAAAAATTTTTACATTGTAAAAAATGTAAAAATTTCCCTCAGACTCTTTCCAGAGATGAAAAGGAAGATAATTTCTGAGTTTTTAATTCTCCTTTTCCCTTTCACTAAAGATGGTTACAACCTGTGCTTTCCAGTAAAGGCTTAGAGATTTCTTCAGGAAAGCACTGAAACATGTATTTTATAAGGTCCTACCCACTCAGACTGTTAAAACTGCATATTTTTCAGTCCATTCTTCTTATTTGGACTGTGTTCTTACATTCTGGATAAACTCAAGTAGCTAGTCACAATTTAATGTTTCAGTAAACAGTAAAAAAACTTGAAGGCACTGAATATTTCAGCTTTTTCTATGTCATGCATTATTTATCCTCTTTTCCATTTGGTAATGGAATTATTATTCTCTTTGTTTTCCCTTTATTTGTAGTGTATTTATAGAACTTTTCTTGTTGCCTTTTGTCTTCCTTACTAATTGAAACTCAGTTTGTGCCTCATGCTTTCTCGTTTTATTTCTACATATTTGTTTATTTTGTTTGCAAGCATATCAGTTCAGATTCAATTATTATATTCTCCTTGAATTTTACCTTTGAAAAATTATTATTATAACTGTTGTTACTTTTGCTATTATTATTTTGCATTGTATGTCAGCTAGATTAATTTTAAAAATTATATTTTAAATGTAGTATTTATCCAGAGAACTATCAACTTATGCATTTTGTGTAAAAATGTACTTAGGTGATAAGAAATAGTCGTCATTTATTTCTTCAGTCACGCTTGGTTTTTTTTCCCTCCTTATCTTTATTCTTGTTTGATATTTCTAGCCCTTTATCTTTTAGTATTCTGAAAGTTGCATGCATTACTAATATAGTAACTCCAAATATTTCGCTGTTATTTTTCATGGCTGTCTTTCTTTTATCAGATAGAGTGCAAGTGAAGAGTGAGGCTCCCTGAGAGTAGCAATAGCTAAAGATATATGTTCACTTTACTTTATTTCACTTTACTTTACTTTACTTTGGCCAGTGGAAAATTGTCCTTCATTAGAACTTCACTAATTAACTTCTCTCTGAAAGTCTATCTTAGTTCCAGTGAGATTAGAAGCCACTTTTATTTTCTCATAGGATGTTGTCAAAATAGTTCATTACTATTGGAATGCTAACTTGCGTATTTAAAAAATTAATATGTTTTGAGATTTCTATTACACTACACTTCACTAGAATGAAATTCCACTACCTTGATCCCTACAATGTTCGTCATCTCCCAAAGCGGTGCACAGATACAGCAAACATCAGACAATGTGCTTAATGCATCTAGCAGGGGCAAATGTCATAATAGGGCTGAGAAGCACTTAAGTGTTTTACTGGAAATTTTATCATTCAAGTCAAGGTGATTTTTCTTGTGGGAGCAGATTAATTCAAAAGTTTTATCAACAAAGATATGCCAACACTTGTTTGAGGCCATTCTTTAAAAGATAAAGTCAGTACACATAAAAAATCTCATTATTACTTAAAAATCTTCTCCCTTTTTTCTTACTTGGTGTATGTTACATTTCTAAAAGCAATATTGTACATAGCATAGTCAATCTGATTAATGAAAATTAAAAATGTGTTTTCCTCACGGGTTCCTACCAAGGTAAAAAGTTGCAATTCCTGACTGTTTAGGTCGTGCTCATGTTCACTGTAGCATTTGTTCTGTCCATCAGTCTATCTGCTGCTGCAAAAAAAGCCACACTATTGAAATGAACCAACTTAACAATCCAAATCCTTAAGAAAACGTTGTTCCTTTTTTTCACTGTCAAATAAAGCAACCAATTTAAATAAACTAGGAGTTATCCTACTAGGTTAGGTCAACCTAGTTAACAACATATTTTCAAAAATGTGGAAGAGCATATTACTTTCATGTAAAAGAAATGATTTACTGCTGCTATTTATTCCCACAAACCACTTTTCTGTAAGCCAGGGTTTAAAACTTCAGCTTCTTTTCATTAAAGAAAAAAACTTACTGTCTTATGGAGGAATCCAGAAGAAAAAAATATATATGGAAGGAAAACCTCACAGAGATCCAAAAGGCTCAGAGCACAAAGAAGTGGATGAGTCATGTTTTTAGATGACCAAGATTAGACATTTCAAATGCTTCTAAAAATGTTTGTTCCTCCTAGAAACCAAAAGGTTAGCTGTCTAGAAGTAGAGGCAACAAAAGACCAGTCATTTTTAATGTCTTGCCCTTTTTTCTTTTGTGATTCCTTCTGCCTTTCCATTTTCCTTCATGTCTGTTTTTATTTTTCCCCATTAGGCAAAGGTCATCATGATCCAGCTGACAACATTTCATGGAAAAAGTTGCAAGCCAGCTGCAACAATCAATTCTACTTTTTCTTTAAATGTATATTCATTTGCTTTGACATCTGAATGATAAGATGAAATTAAGTTGGACACATGCAAGTGCTCTATATACAAAATCTACAGTAAGAACATTAAGATGAGAAGACAAGAGTTGTTCTTGAGACCTGTTGTACCTGTTGTACCATCTGATATGTCAAAAAAAGTCAAGCCATCATTTCTGAATGACACATAATAAAGGTAATTATACATTGAGTTTTACGTAGGCTTATATGGATAAGAATTTAATAAATGTGAAAACCACCAAGATGATAAATTGAGAAGTTTCGTAAGGGTAGATTTCCTCTTTGATCTGCAAACACAAAATCAAAATGAGAACATTAGGAAGCACAGCTTTCAAGTAAATTGCTTCTCTGATAGCAGGTCTGTACATGGGCTTAGTAGGGAAAAAGCTAAATTAAGTATTAAGGCAAATGCTTTCTTCTTGAATATTTATATGGCTTATTTTACTATTCTCCTGGCACTGCTGTTGTCAGAGAATCAGACAACTCAGAATGTTACAATGTACTTCCTATAAAATAGAGGTCATTTTATATAAAACTTGCTGCCCAAGAATGCCAAAGCAATAGACTCAGATCTTTTTTTACTGATCACTGCAACAGAGATTATTCAACCATTTAGACCAAAACAGGATTTCTGAATGAAGCAGTTTGTACTTTTGCTCTAAAATTTACTTGCAGTGTAAGAGTTCAATAACTTATTGAACTTACTGTTTTTTCCCCTTGTTTTGGGAAACAGCTATTGTGTCCTGTTCTTGAACTCAGAAATACAAGTAATAGAAGGATGTTCATAGTCCCTTACTTTGCTTTTATCTACTCTTTGCTGAAGCAGATTCTTGACATACCATACAAAAAAAGCTAGACAGTGCAGAGAAGTTTGCACTCGTTTACCAACCTCAATATTAAAATTCCAATAATACATCACCCACTTTGTTCTTTCTTTTTTAAACAAAAGTAGTCTCATGTGTCCGTTTCTGCAGTGTAAGCTGATATATACAGACCCTGTAGTGCTAAAGAATCTTTTTGTTAAAATATCACATAATCAACAACTGCATTTTGTTGACCATCTAGCACTGACCTTTTGAGAAGGTTCTAATTGTTGTAGACAAGAGCGTTTAAATCAATTACTATTTACAGGTTTTGTGGTAGTTTCTACAGAAACACGGTTTTCCATTTTCAAATTAAAGCAGGTGGATTCTGTGGACTCAAGTTCTTTTCTCACAGAGGCAGACAAATCATGCAGCAGGAAGACCCAAACCTTCTCTGAGCCAGTTTTCAGAGATTTCTTGGAGAATAAGAATTTGAGGACACTCAAATGTATATAATGCAAGCACCTAGAGCACTGGAGAGTGAAAATGGGAAAAGAGGGATAACATTTAAGAAACCAGGTCCATGAAGGAAGAGTAGCATCATTTTAAGAAAATAGAAATTAATTTGGGAGTTTGGAGCTTAATTTTGACTTGCCAAATGTTTATGTGACCAACCTGGGAAACATGCTTGAAAAGCTTTGGTTGGCAATAATGATAACCTAAATATTGACATAGAGTCAATATTCCATTTTCCTTCCTAAGTTTTGTCTTCCTTCCATTGTCTCTTCCATCTCACTGTGTATTTCCAGTACAAACTTTGGCAGAACTTTGCTTTTCTAGTCCATCAATATTCATGGATTTTCTGTGTTAGCCCAAGCTCTGCACAATGCCCTCTGAACACTGGCAGAATCATCTTAAGTGTGATGTATAGCTCTGTATCTAGTCCCTAGGATTGAAGTAGTCTCAGTCCCTACTCTTGCCACAGATTCCCCAGTACCTATATCTCTGTCCTACATCCTCTGTTTTCATTACATCTCTCTATGACATACTCCCAGGTGTGCGTGCTCAGTAGCTCTAGGGAAGAAGAATCTCCTAAGAAAAACAGGTTCTACTTGTCTCTGTGCATAAAAGCCAAAATTATGAAAATCCATTGCCTTCTGTTATATGCAGTCATAGTATCATAGTATAGTTAGGGTTGGAAGGAACCTTAAAGATCATCTGGTTCCAACCCTCCTGCCATGGGCAGGGACATCCTACCAAATCAGGCTGCTCAAGGCCCCATCCAACCTGGCCTTGAACACCTTCAGGGATGAGGCAGCCACAACTTCCTTGGGCAACCTGTTCCAGTGTCTCGCCACTCTCATAGTGAAGAAATTCTTCCTAATGTCTAGTCTAAATCTGCCCCTCTCCAGTTTATACCCATTCCCCCTGGTCCTATCCCCACAAGCCTTTACAAATAGCCCCTCTCCAGCTTTCCTGTGAGCCCCCTTCAGGTGTTAGAAGGTCACTATAAGGTCTCCTCGGAGCCTTCTCTTCTCCAGCCTGAACAACCCCAACTCTCTCAGGCTGTCCTCGTAGAGAAGGTGCTCCAGCCCTCTGATCATCTTTGTAGCCTTCCACTGGACTCGTTCCAACAACTCCATATCCTACTTAAGTTGAGGATTCCAGAACAGAACACAGTATTCCAGATGACCTCTCACAAGAGAGGAACAGAGGGGCAGAATCACTTCCCTGGACCTGCTGGCCATGCTTCCTTTGATGCAGCCCAGGATACGATTGGCCTTCTGGGTTGCGAGTGCACATTGCCGGCTCATGTTGAGCTTCTCATTGACCAGCACACCCAAGCCCTTCTCTGCAGGGCTTCTCTCAAGCACGTCATCCCCTATCGTGTACTGAAAATGGGGATTTCCCATCCTAGTCTTTTTAACAGGGTATGCTATAACCATGTATATTATAGTGCAAAGAAACAAAGAGTATGTTAAAAAAAACCTTTAATGTTTAGCCTCACAAAAAATTTTGTGAAAGATTTAATGAACATTTAAACTCCAGATAAGGCATGTTAGAATTTTAAGCAAGTGACTGGGTTTCAAAAACTTTGAAGTACAACATATTCCTCTGTCCACAACAAACTTTACTATTTCCAAGACAAATTGAGAGGAAAAGAGGGTCATCAAGATAGTACATTTTCTCAGTGAATATCACCAAATATTAAAGTTCAGGACATCTCCGCTAAACTCCAAAGGTAATATAATTTGTTAATGTGCTATTCTACTTGGAAAGAGAACTACATGTAAAATGAAAAAAAAAAACCAACCCAAACAAACATCAAGAAACACAAGCAAAGGATAATTGCCATTGCTGGTATTTAAACACTGGAGAAAAATGTAACCATTGTTTTTCCACATCCATATTGGATAGTGTCTTGCACTGTATTGAATGAAGCATGCATATTTGGCTTTAGTTAAAGCCAAATTATTTGTTTATCTTGGGCTGAAATTGTTGGGTATGTATGTGTTTGTTCTCACTTTTTTAGTTATACTTAACACAAAACTCAAAATGTTAGTTCTTGAATAATCATATCTATATTACAATGGAATTCAGACGTCTAGTCTTCATAAGATGCAAAATCTACATTAAACTAACACCATAGATATTTACCTGCTTGATAAAGAGACTGCATTATTGTTTTTAACTATTTTCAGTAGCAAGGATGTGAAGAACTTCATGTCAAAACACAGTCTGAAATGCCAAGTATAACTCCTGCCTTCAATGACCCATTTTCTCTGGCTAAATTTCACATACAAGAGCTTTCTGATTTACAGTGGGCAAGGAAGAAGAATTTAATCATCGTGAAGGAGGGAAGAATTCCAGTTTTGGTTTGATTAGAGTATCAAGAGACCTCTTCAGATTTAGTTTATATGAGAATACCTTGGATTTAAGTTTGGAAATTTTTTTGACAATAAATTATTCCTACTGGTGTGTTTGAATCAGTGATAATTCTAGACCATAAATTTATAGATTAAAGAATCAGAATCAACAAATATCCAAAGTTGTCAAAAGTGTAATTAGTTTTATTTTTGCCTCTCATTTTGCACATATCTTTTCACATATTGATTCCTAAGCAATTGGTTATATTTTCATTGTGTCATTTCTTGACTATATTCAATTTTATTTTTGTCATTTCTTTTTGCTAACATAAGAAAGTTAAGCAAGGTGACATTACAAAACTCTAGATCTGCAACCTGAGATAGAACTGGAAAGAAATTCTTTTAACAACTTCCCAAGAGATACTTTTGATTTATTTAAAGATATTGTAAGCATGAGTGAAATGGGTATTTGGTTGTATCATGACAGCATAAATTGTGAAGATACCTTTCATATCCCACCAGGCATTTGTATGTCTGCTGAGATCCATGTCAAATCAGCATTTGGTATGATTTTTTTGTAGATTGCAACTCAGATACGTTTTAGGAGATATAATGACTGAGAGGTAGAAAGCTGATTGTCATAAGGAGGGAATTGTTGAGTACTGCAATCCTTCCATTAATATTTTACTCCTTATAATTCATCAAAGTTTTTACAGTGAATCATGAAATAATTTATTTATATTGTGTTCATTAGAAATAAATGTTCATGTAAATGCATAATGAGGTGAATTTAAGCCTTGTACAAAAAATCCTTCACTTCAATGTCCTTCTATGTTATTAATTCTAATTTTTTTTTTACATGATTAAGGTTTTTTTATGTACAGGAGATAACAAATTATTGTTCAGCAAAAATGAGATCTTTTTCAATATTTTCCACCTGCAGATCTCATTTTAACCTAGTTTTTTCTGACTTATAAAAGCTTTGCATTTCTATCTAGAACAGATTGTGCTTACTAGAAACTCTTAACATTCTTGATATAAGTAAGAATTCTTAATCATACCATTCTTCACTGGAAGAGATTCATTGTTGTGTGTTTCCTGCAAAATGCGTCCCTTACATTTGTCTTGTCTAGGAGCAGAACAATTTCATATGACCAGTCACAGATATTCAGCATCTCAGTATTGGAGTAAGAAATATAAGTATTCATGGAAAAAATGACAGTGTGTTGAGGGATTTTGAGTATTGTTACTTACCTGTAGGTCTGGCGTTTTTTAAACTCATAAAGTATCATTTTATTAGGTCAGATGTTAAACAATTTAGAAGAAACTTTGTCCAATAAATATCTGCACTTTACCTTCACAGACGGTAAACTTAATAAGCAGGTAATTTTAAGTGTTTTAAAGGAAAATGGCAAGGAGCTAATTCATAGATGACAGTTTAGTACTTGATTCTGTGAAGCAGTGACTGGTGTGACCTAGTCAATTGAATTCCAAAGAATGCTTATGTTTAAGCACATGCTTAAATGATTCGCTGGAGAAGAGAAAGAGCGTGCCGTAGTTTGTAGGACTGAGGCTGTAATGGGCAATTCCAGGCAAATTAATTCATGAATGAAAGCCGGTCAGATTAGTTTCTGGAGCCTAAGTGTTTATTTTCCATTGCTCCATTTCCCTGTTCTCTCTCAGAGAAGAGTTTAGTGGATTTACTTGAGCTTCTTTTTAAAATACCAAGTTGCGGTTGAGCAATTGAGCAGTGCATTTCCTCAAAGCTTACAATCGCTGTTTCTATAAAGAACAGAAATACTTGTCTAGAACACTTGAAATTCAACTTATACCAGCCTATGCTTTGCTACCAATAGTTTTATCAAGTTGTTTTTGATTCAGATAAGCATACTGCTATTTACCTGAGAATGGATTTAAGTTTTAATTATTTTCCTCTATTCCAAAGATTTTGTATGGGGATCCTAAGAGCTACAGGGTAGTCCTATAGTTTTATTATAAATGTGTCAAAGATGAGAGATTATGGAATCAAGCTCGCAATATTTAGTCTAATGGTGTATAATTACTTAATTTAATCCAGTAGTTCATCGTAATGGAAAGCTCCCTCTACTATAAGAAAATTCATTTATTAATCTCTTTATGTATCAGTAAAGAGGCTGGGATATATAACTTCTGTTAAGCACAAAATGAAGAGTCCAGTCTGATAGCAACTCACTTTTCATTGACATATGTCCACATAAATGCTGAGGAACCATTTGAGAATACCTGTGATAAGCTGCCAGCTGTCCATAAGGCAGGAAAAATCTTCTTTGTTTAATTTCCATTTAAAGACAGGCTCAACCTCTGTGTGCTCACATGAGCTCTGTGGATAAAACAGGAGGTGATGAAAAAAAAAAAACCCGGTGCATTGTGAAGTTACTACTAAAATGTAAATCCCTCTGTATCTGAAGATGCCTTTGTGGTTCTCAGTGCTGTGTTACTTATTTTGACACGTGTGTAAATTCAGTTCTTTAGAGGTATCATGTTTTCCTGAACATAAGGGTGAGAAATAACCTTCATGAAGCTGGATAAACTAAACTATTGAAACAGAATAGTGTGGGGAGATTGACTTCTCAAGCTGTCTCAGTGTTAGTGAGCTCTTAGTGTGAAATGTATTTGGCCTAAAATCAACTTGTTACAGAAGACTTTTTGGCTAATTCAGTGGCCTTAAACTTAAGTCATTTTTTGCCAGAATCATTTACTAAGAAAAACGCATTCTATTAAACACCTTCACATAGCTGCAGCTAAGTACAGCCATTTTGTATTTGGAAATTAAGGTGGAGCAAATTGCTCAAGGGATTAAGATCAGTGTTTTCTTAAATGGTTTTCGGCAAAGAAATGTTTTCATGATAAAATCCCTGTTTTGAAACTCTGTCTTGTTCTGTTCAATTTCCTGTCACATCAGCCATGCACCATCATGTTACAGAAGGCAGCATTACACTGCTCGACGGCTATAGCCAGGTATGCCATGTAACATCATGATATTTCAGACAAATTTAAGAAGAATCTGTTTTGAAAGAGAAGTGATCAATGAAATCCATTTACATTTAATCTGTGAAAGGAAAAGGGATTTTATGTTCTTTCTTACCAAGAAATGAGTAAAATGTATTAGAATTCAACTTATAAATTTCACAATCCCTGAAAACAAAAGGAACAAGAAATACTTTTTACAATTTCGTTGCTTTATCACTATCATTTGCAGCAAAAGACAGTATTTGTTTTTAAAAATGTCTATTGCCCAAGCTAATTCATAAATCCCTTTTCTTCTCTTTCCTTTTTCTCCTTTTCCTTTATTCCACTCTTCATCTTTCTCTGCCATCATTACGGAATGTGAAGACTATTTAGTGAATTTACTAGAAAGAGAACACAGAGGCATGTCCTTCCCCTCATGCAGGTCTCCGTCTTTAGAGAAATATTCAGTATTGTGCTAGAAATTGTCTAAACCAAGGGCAGTGAGAGGTGTGCCAGGCTGCATTTTTCTTGCTCAAATTAGAGGTTAAATGTGCACTGGAATATCAACAGAAACAAGTAGATGCTATTTTTCAAAAGTTGATGTTTCCAATACTGCAAACAGAGATGTCTTGTCCCACTGCAAGAGGCTTCTACAGACAGAAGTCCAGATCTGCCTTCTCTCCATCCTAGATGTCTTCCTCAAGGTGCTGCAGCTCTTGGGCTCATGCAATCCATGTTGTATATCATTTCAAATTTTTGACCCTGTGTCTGATTGTCTTGACCCCTCTCTACTGGTCACTAAATGGCACTGCAATATGAATTTATAGGAGGCTGATTTTAGAAAAAGAAAAGATAAATAACAAGTTTTGAATGCTTTATTGGAGAGCTCTGATTTTCAAATTGCACTAAATACTCAAACACTTCACCTATTCATATCATTCTCAGCACAACAAGCAGAACAACAAAACTCGGTCACATCAGCAAATATCCACCGGTATTTTTGTTTTAGCTAATAATTTTGTATTTGATTCTCTATAGCACAGATGAAATTCTTTTACCTTTTCCTGTCTCTCCAGCAACATGAACAAATGGATTTAATTTTCCACTTTTTTTTTTTTTAGTTGTGACAATCTAAATTAGATGTGTGTAAGGCTTCTTGGAATCAAAACTATCTGATCATCATCTAGCCAGAGACCAGAACAGCAATTTGAAAAAGAAGCTGAAATTGCAGTTTAAATTTCCTTTCATTTTAACGCTTAGCATCCCAGTGCTCAAATTCTGCTTTGTAATTTTTAAATAGATTTTCTTATCCAGTGAAATTGTTATCTTAATCACCTTAATTCACTAGAATTTAAATACGGTAACTTACGCACATTCCCTGTAAAAGTCAGTTTTTATTTTGACTGAGGGAATATTCTCTCTGGCATGTTAAATTCTATCTAACCCATGAGCATTACCATGTTTCAATGGAGGATCATTATAAAGACAGACAATCATTCATTTTCTTTGCTAGAGGAAAGGTGCAACACAATGATACCATGAAAGCTGATAATCCACTCATGTTTACACTTTAGATATTTCCCACAGAGCACTCTGGAACAAGGGGCACAGATGACGATTTGACAACTACTAGCCTTTCATACAAATTCCCTGGATGTATTTGGACTAACATATCAGAGAATCCTACTCCTGCTATTCATTTCGGTAATTAGATTTGGAGAGAGCAATACTACATGCACGTTTATGGTAATCACTATTAAACCAAATGGCCATCTTTTTTCTTTGTCTTTCCTGTCTCTCTGTTCCCACTTGAATTTGCTGCATACTGCCTCAGCAGCTGCTAATAAATAAATAAATAAATAGTCCAAAATACCCAACTCGGCCACCTAACAGACTAAAATCCTTCTATTTTCCTGATTTCAAAGTAAAAAAGAAGTCAGTCAAAATTTTGAGAAAAAAAGGAAGGAGAGAAAACAATTAGCTAAAGATGAAATGAGAGGGAGAAATTAATACCGGCAAAATTTTCATGAGGACTTTTGAAACAAAAGCTATTTTTTTGAAATATGAAAAACAAAAAGCATGATGTTAAGCCATGAAATTTAACTAAAAGGACTTTTTAGGAAAGAAATGTACAGACATACAAGATAGTAGAATATAAAGGAAAAGTATAGAGAGTCCTTTATATATTTAAGTGCTTTGCATTTTTATTTTCATTTGTGACATAAAAGCTATTAAAATATAGCATAGCCTTGAGATTGAATCTGCTGCAGAAATACAAGTTAAACTCTTTTCATATTTGTGTGGCATAAATATATATATAAAAAATATATTTAAATTTTTTCCAAACAGACTTCATAATATTTTATCACGAATATTAATGCATGTTTTTCTTCCTTTCATCACCCTTATATCTAAATACATTGATGATCTGACTCCCAATTTAAGTTCTCCTTCAGGAAAACCTCACATTCACTTAGTAAAAATTTTGTCTGGAATAGGTTTCAAGCATCACATAATATTATTGAATCTGATTAAGAATTTCCACATTTATTATGCATTTAAATGATTATATAGCATGTTTTAACTTCATTTTTATAATATTAGATATCATATAATATATAAAATTAAGACACACAAATACATATTTATGTTCACATCATATATTGTATATTGCATTGGTGCCACGAAATATGCAAACACTTTTTCAGTATTTAATGTTTTCACGTGCATATAACATTACGATGCAACTGCTATTTTCACTTCCATTTACATACATGACATAAGTGATGGAAATGCAAGCGCACCACCATTCCCTTCTGGATGAAATCATGCCTAAGCATGAAATGTTATTTATTCTTTTCATCAGCTTGGATTGTATTTTTCATCCTGATCTGCTTACAGTTGAACAATTGATCATTGTTGCAAAATAAACAATTGATTGTGGCGAATTAGAATTAGACATTGAGCCAATTTTATATATGCCATAGAATATGCATCAGAGAGCACCGACTATCACTCCTTACTGATTTTTGTCAGGTTCAGACCCTTTAGATAAAAAGATAATGTCACATATTTTTCTAAAAACATCTTGACTCATCCACTCACTTTTAAACAATACGGTTCTAAGAAGTGAAGGAAAAACAAAATCCAGTAAAATATCTGTTTTTTCCCGTGAATAGATCAGGTATTGCTATTCCTGTAGTCAGTTTTTTTTTTAATTAGGTGAGATTCTTGCCATTTTAAGTTCTACAAATTTTACAGTCTGTTATCTTTATTAAGACCTGGAACCCATGGACCTGTTAAAAATCTTTTCTCTCCTTTTTTTTTTTTTTTTGGGATGGATTTAAGAGAACTGAACAGGAAAATGACCAGCTGCTTAGATTACCACTCCAATCCTCTCATGAATTTTTAAAGGTAGGGATTTTCCAAGAACCAACATCAAATAAAGGATCAAATGTCTTCTATTACTGAATACAAATGTGTTGTTCAAAATCCCTAGAAATTACAGTCTTTGAGAACCATCTGGACCCACATGTTATGCAGAAGAGGAGAAACACAAAAGAAGTACTGATTAATTTTAATGTAGGGTGAAAAGACTTGTAATTAAATGCAGTTTTATTTAGTTAGTCTTGTTTCTAGCTCAAAGCCTCAAGACTAGTGTCACAGCCTAAACTTCTCAAAAGCAGATATTTTTCCTCATTTTGAAAACCTATTGGACATAGTGATAAAAAGAGTAAGCTTATAGCATTGATTTAAGCTTATGGCATTGATTTATATCATGGACATCCCTTCTCAACATCACACTGTTATTTCAGTAATTCTTTCCATTAATGTTTTGCAAGTTTTTGTTTTTATATATATACATATATACATGTATATCTCCCATTTATGGCAATTGAAAGAAAAATGCCTTTTGTCATGAAAAGCAGAGTAAGATATTTTCATTAGAATTTGTTCAGAACAATTTCACCCTTAAATTCAGAGCTTTAATTTTGATCTGTGTGGCTAGTAAGAGAAAAACTTGTTTGTTTGTATGAACTGAATTAACAACACAGAGGTCTACATTTTCAGATACACTCAGCGTCTTTTTACTATGAGTACAGAGGAGGGAAAGGGGATAAGTTTCCTTAAAATGTTATTTACCACTCTTCTGTTGCCTTTCAAGGGTCATAACTTTGTTCACAGACTTTCTTTAGGATCATTTGGACAGAAGATTTAAATGGGAGGCAGCTTTAGCTAAATTAACATAGAATGTAATCAGAATAAAGAGATAACATGAAATTAAATCACAAAATACTGCATAGACTTAGTACTATTTTTTGCATGGAAATTTTCTTCCAGAATTACTTGCAAGCCAATAAGAGGACTTGTTGTGGTTTCAGCTAAAGTAGAAATCAGTTTTCTGAATTCTGCTCAGTCTTGTCTATGTAACTACATTTTCTGAAAGTTAACTGCATGTTTTTTATTCAGTGTTTCTGTCTAGAGGTGGTAACATAAGGCATTGGAATGCAGAAAAGTCAATGCTTATACTTATTCCTATAGTAACCAAGGCCATCCTTGAGCTGGTAGAGTACCATAAGGGAGGGTTGGACAGGACAAGTGACCCCAAACTGACCAAGAGAGTATTCTACCTCATGCATGTCATACTCAGTATAAAACTGAGAGATCACAAGGGTCTTTCTTCTCTTCTTTGATGGACAATGTCCAGTAAGGATCTTGTCTGTCTGTTTGCCCCTGTTCTTGGATCTGTGTTCCTGAATCCAGTTCCTGAGCCAAGCTCCTTCCTATCCTCAGATTTTCTCCCTTGTGTCTGCTCTGCAGCATTTGTGGTGACATAGCGTCAAGGGGTGGGGCACAATTTCATATACTTGTATATATTTTATTGTTTTCTTCATTTTTATTATTATTATTTCATTAAAGCTGTACTTTTAGTTTCCAGCCTGCAAGTATTTTCTTCTCATTTTCCTTTCCCCAGGGGTGGTGATGGGGAGGAAGGAAGTCAGGAGTCCAGTTGCTTGGTTTCAGCTGCTGACATTGGCCAGACAGGGGCTAAACCCTGTGAGGCTACATTCGCTTTCAGTGTGGTATTTTCATTGTGTATAGAAACACACTAATTAGAATACGATTTTTTTGCTGCTTACTCTAAAAATGTAGAAACCAAATCACATATGCACGGATATCCTATTTCAGATATAAAGTAAAACAGGTAGATAAAATATATGAGGAAAAAAAAAGGAGAGTAAATTTGAAAAATGAGAAAAAATTAGAAGTATGAACTACTTGTTTGTAAAGCTACCTAGTTTGGAGATAGTTTGCTAGGTATTAAAGAGCAGTCAATATCATTGAATGACTTAAAAAAAGAATGAAAATTTGTCAGTAAGTAGGAGAATTACAGAAAAACTGGAATAGAGAGGATCATAAGCAGCTTTATTCTCCTTCCATTTTCCATCACCCAGAGTGTGCTGTGTGTTACAGGTGCTTATATCAATTCCAAAAGGCACTGGTCTATTCTTAATAAAATGTAAAGTTGAAAACTTTACAAGCTCTTCAAGCAAACTGCCTTTGTACTTCATTATCCATTACCACTAGATTTTTTTTTTCAAAAAAACCCCCTATCCTAAATTGTTGTTGCTGTAATTGAAGTCCATCACTCACAGTCCCACCCATCCACGCATGGAGAACAGATGTTTTTATCACTGCACCAATCTTTCAAAATCCTGTTAGGCACATTGTCTGCTGAGAGTTATTAAATACATGAAAACTACCCCCAGTTCAGGAAGTCTGTCAGGAGAAAATAGTTAAAGGTTGAGAAGGTTTTGGATGTATCATCTTTTCTTGTACTTATTTTCTTTGAGCTTCTGTTTCGGACCATTACTAGAAACATGATAACAGTCAAGGTGGACCTTTGAGATGATTTATTCTTTTCCATTCTGATATTATGTAACTTTGAATATGTTATTGTATCCCCTCTCAGCCTTCTTCTTTTATTTAGGTTTAATAGCTTCATTTTTTTCAGTAAGTAGGTCATGTTTTGTAGAACTTGATCATTCTCTTTCCTCTGTTGCAGGCATAGACTGCACAGACTGGTCCACATTTTCCTTGAAAGACAGGTCTCAGAAGAGAACTCTGTTCTCAGTTCAGCTGAGCTGACTGGAGTGGAAAGATTTCTTCTCTTATTCAGTAAACTACTCTCAAATTTATTCATTCTATTATGCAGTTTGCGTTCTCTGCAACACTGTGGTATTGTTTTCTTACGTTCAGTTTGTGATCCACAGAAGACTGTTACAAGCCTGTGCAGTTGATCATCTTGCCTTTACCTTCATAGAAATTAATTTTATATTTCCCAGATCATCTCTCAAATTTGTTCAGGCTTTTTTTTTTTTTTTTTTAGTTCTAACTCTGTCCCAACATTTCCTCATTCAGTTTGGTGTCATTTGTAAATGTAATAAGGCCATTTTGTATTCCATCAGCAAGATTGCTAGTGAAAATACCAAAGGGTGTCATAATCTTCAGAATGTTACTTGACACATCTTTCTATATGACACTAAAATGTTGAAAACTTATATTCTGGACTGAGCTGTCCAACAAGTTTTGCAGCAAAAGAACAGAAGTTTCATCAGCAGCTTGCTTTTCCCGCAGCTTGCTTATGGGGATGTGAATCAATAGATTAAAGTCATATAATTTCTACTTCTCCCCTGTTCACAACACCCGTTCCTTTATCATTTAGGTTTGTTTGACTCAATTCATTCTTGACTGCTGCTCATCTCCTTAGTATCATCCGTGCACTGGTAAATAATTCCTTTGATTTTTTTCTGGACTTTTCAAGAACTGAAATTGACTGGCCTCAATTCCATTTTTCCTCCCTTTTCAACAGTTGTGTTCTGACACTCATCTGTGCTGCAATACCTCATGTTTCTCAAAAATTATTTTGATTGTGAATTGTGAAATTTCAGAATTTTTTCAGTTTTCCAAAGAAAAAGCCAGCAAAATCTCTGAAGAATCAGAAGAATATTTTATTATTCCTTTTTTAATACATGACCTGAGAAAATTCTGGAAGGTAACTTTTACCTTATTCTCAAATTACTCGTGTTACCTAACTGTAAGCATTACAACAGCATTCAAAAATTGTTTGAAACAAATAATGAATCCTGAAACTGTAAAATATCTGGATGAATAGAGATTTCATTCAAGTTTAAACCATCATTATTCAGCTCAGTTTCTTGGCTAACACATGTAATGCAGCTCCTAAATTATGTAAACCCAATTATTTAACATAAAATATAAGCTTCATATAAAGAAGTTTTATTCCTTTTAAAACTTTCTTGGAAATATTGGAACATGATAAGATATGATGTAACTGAACCTAGGTTAATTCTGGAAAAGAAAAAAGTATGGCTCCAATCTATTAGGAAGATATCGTCAAGCTGGTCAGCAAAAGAGTAGGTAAACAGGAACTGACAGTTATAATTTATTTTTATTGAGAAATGCTGCAATCAAACACCTCATAAAAAGCTAAGTGGAAATACAGATATTTTGGGATAAGAGGTCAACTACTGTTATGGATTGAATACTGACAAAATGAACAGTGTTTTCTAAACATGGAAGGATAAAATACAGAGTTTGCTAAATGATGCCATTTAGAACTGGTTTTAGTGGTCATTAATGATCTGGAAACAGTTTGAATAGGGAAAATGAAGGAGGCAAACAAAACTCAATGCTGGTTGCTTTAACAACCAGTAAATTCTCTGAGTTTTTTCTTTAAGTTCAATCAATACATTAGCTATTTTTTATGTTTCAATTTCAAGAGATCATAAAAGCTACATTGTTGTTCCTACACATAAGCAAGCTTCTATACACACACTGAAGGCAGAAATTGGTTTATAAGAACTGAAACTGCTTCATGAGTAAATATACGTTTTCCTCTGAAGCATCTACTGTCAGTTTGTCTTGTTGCCTTTTTTGCACTAAGGCTCTTGCTTCCCAGTTGCTGATACCCTGTGTGTGTGCGCGTTATACAGGTACACATTCATTCATTCTCAGACTTCCATTATGGTGCAAATCCTAAATTTTCTTTTAGAAGTTCAGACATTTTGATAGAAGAGGAGTTGTGAACGCTTTTGGGTTGCAGATAATTATGTGTGCGTGTTTGTCCACGGATGTTTCGAACTAAGCCTTTGAATTCTCCAGCACTATGTGTACTATAGAGAGCTACAGCCCATATGGGCTGGTAGTAAACTGCAATAACACCCTGACCGAACAGAAATTACACTTGTGGGAAGTCTCTAAAATGTAGACATATACACTATATGCTTGTCAAAAGAATAGCCGGGAAGCTGATGATGTATTGTTCTTCTGCATATAGACTGGTAAGATTGGGGAGCATTGTCCTGTGGAAGATATGCTTAGAAATGCATCAGCTGTGGCTGGAAGAGGCGTAAGGAGACAGCTGTAACCACAAACAGCTTGACCACATGAAGCCAACAAGACTTTTCAGTGCTGCTTTCCCAGACCTGCTGCAAACTCCTTGATGGGAAGGCAAGACTGAATAATAATGGGGAAATCTGTGCATAAAATAATCAAATAAGTTAGAAGCACTATTCTTATTGGTTCCTAACCTGTGTACAAACCTGCTATGAATTGCCATATAGTCTGTCTCTCCTGTGATACGCATGACTGAGAGGATAAATCACATTCTCCATAAATATTACAGACACAAATTGTGAAGACCTTAAAATTAGTCTTTGTATTTCTTGCTGCTGTTTATGCAGTGCTGGCTTTCTACAGCCTGAGGAGAAAGTATGAAAGGTACTCAGGCTTGTTCTGGCCCTACCTTTTCACAGCGTTCTGAAAACACCCTTGAAGATTGGCATAGAATAATGATGCTCTGGTGGAACTTCTTTTTGATCAAATTCCCTCTTTTTGCCACAGTTGCAGCTGGGACTGGGAAGAGGATGGTTGAAAGAATCACTTTATTACCCCTGCAAAATTAGGCCCATCCTTAAATCTAGTTAATATATGGCTGATTAAACCAGTTTTGGAAACAGATAATACTTCCTATAGCCTGTACTACACTGCAGAGCTAAGCAAAATGCAGACACCCTAAAGAGCTCTGTAGTCCCTCTATCCTGCAGCTGAGTGACAAATTCTGTCCTTAGCCAAGCACAAGACACTTCAAGTGACATTTACAACCTTTGCAAGATTGTAGTAATGTGATGGAGAGCAAAATCTGACTTTGTTAAAGTATTAATTCTACCCATCCTGAATTTCATGTGATGCAATACTGTTGCAAACAAATACAGGGACTGGGGTGGCTTTTTACAAAACCGGTAGAAAGTCTTCCTTGATTTCACTGGGAGCTTTTGGTTCTGCCAAAATATCCACAGCTAAGGAAGGGGATACATTAGTCTGCTGCTTTCTTGCAAATATTTTGAATTTTAGCAGTAAAATAGCATTGGGATTTACTGCCATCTCAGATATTGCATCTTCTATGTACAGCAAGATACTTTTGGTTCATATTGCTGATTAGCAGATCAGTAGAACATGCATCTTCTCTTGATCTGCACTTTTGATTATCCGGTATTCTCAAACAGAACTATTACTACATGTCACTTAAAGGCTTTATTTATCTGGGGACTTTAGTATGGGCTATTGCAAAATGGAAAAGGTACTAATAAATTCTTAGTTTCCCTTATTATTTTCTTTTAATGTTTCTGTAGTCAATGCCAGGAATTGGCAGAACTGAAGTTTCCAGCTGCCTTGGCTCTTAATCACGAATGGTGCCTTGTATTGATCCAGAGGGCCATGTTTCTGCTATGAGTCCTGACACTGATGTTAGTGTAAGTCTCATCGGGCATAGCTAAAGCAGCAGGTTGCCCATGGTGGTGAAAAGTAATACCGTATGAATAGCCTTCAGCTTCAACTTAATCCATGGTAAAACCTGAGGGGTAAAGAGAGTTTCCACTTCACAGGCACAAACACCTGTAGGTTGGTAACAGTTTTTAAATGTTCTAACATGTGCACATATGCAGGTATTGTGCACCAGGGACAATCTGAAAGCAGTGCATCTGCCTGAAGCACATTTACGATGTGTTGACTTTCTGCTTTGTTTTGGTTTGTTTCTACTTCAATGTCACAGGTGATCATCCTCTGGAGGTTGTCACATGGGATTTTTTTGTCACTTTTTTGAAGCCTATATTACTCCTGAATGCCCTCCTAACTATATAAAATTATTCTACTTTTAGCATTATGCAGGGAGCAGCAAGCTTTGATAAGGTGTTCGAGCAAGATACCTGTTGGGGTTATTGATTTTGTATACTCTTTTGTATGACCTGCTTTAAACAACTTTTAGCAGGTGAGTGGGTTGTGATTTTCCTTTCCTTGTTCCTCTCATGAGAAATTTTAGTTTTAAAATCCTAAAACATAAGGTTTAGAATTCAAACAATGGCCAACCTGTAGAAACAGTGTGATAGGTTCTTAGTTTCTGGACTATTTTCCAAGCTTACAATAACTCTCTCATACTGAGAGGTAAAGTGGATTTCTAATTTTTATTCTACTCATTACTAAACAGGAACACTGAGGTCACAGCAAATAAAGCAGTATGAGTTAATGAGAACAGCTTTAGCAAAAAGAGGAGGTGTCTCTCAAAGTACATCAAGTGCTTCACATATATTAAGAAGCCCCAGCTGAATCGATTTAATAATGTTGGGATTTACACAATTATTACAGAACCTTCATTATTCACCCAGCCTGCACATACCACAGCACAAATGAACATCTCAGTCTGGTGGTATTAACATTGCCATTTTCTAACCCATTCCCAGGCCATCTGCTACATGCTGATCATTCACTGCTTTAACATTTAACAGTTACCCAACTGCAACTTAGCAGATTTGTGTACTTTTGAAAACAGCTGGTTTAATAACTGCTTCAGAGCTTTTGGATAAAGAAATTATTTTGTAGTGCTTTACAATAGATGATTTTTTAAAAATCAGTGCCTCTGAGAAAAGAGTATAACAGTTACTTTCACAAATTTATGAATTTACAACTACTCATTTTGTTTCTTGTCACATAAGGAGAAATGTTTGATTATTTATAGAACAGTAATTAAAGAAATCTTTTAACATTCCTGGTTTATTTTTTGTCCTCTCTAAACTACAGAGGAAATATTTGAATGCTGTTGTAGTGAAAGAGCTTAATATGTCAATCTGTTTGAAAGCCTCCAAGCTGGAATTTGTTGTATAAAACAACAGACACATTGCTTAAAATACAGAATCATACATAATAGTAACAATTAAGTTGAATTAATAGTGAGCTTTGTATATAGATAGGCTGTAACCCTGACTTTCTAGACTTGATGAGAATGTGAAAATAGTGTCCTTTTTTCCACTACTCTTGGTGTCATATGTTTTAACAAATATTAGCTATGACTAGATAGAACCATTCTCTATACTTTGTCTTCTTTATATTGTGGATTATCACAATTTAGACTTTCTTAAAATTTCAAAAGATAGTCTCAATCACAAGGGATACAAAGCCTTTATCATTCACCTGAAGTAGTTTAAACATGTGTAAACGAGCCTTGTTAATAGCCACATGATTTTCTTATCATAAATACTCTTCAGATGCTAATTAACCCTTGTTTCATAAACATTCAGATAGCTGTTGCTGGATGCTGACGTTGATATTTATATTAGAAATCACAATGGAAGCAGCTAAAATGAAGAACGTAATATTAATGTGCCACAAAAGTGACAATTTGTGAGTTTTTTCTTAAAAGCAACTCTTCTTTTACACAGGCATCAATCAAAGTGACAGCAACACTCAGATTAAGTTTGGATTCTCCAGCACAAATTAATTAATCTGTTCAGTACTTCCTATCTCACTATTTCAATCAACCAACAAATAAAGCCAATCAAGGCGTCAGTCCTTTGCTGACTAATCAATAAACCATGACAGCAGACTTGAGACAGTACTTACGGGATTCTCTCAGAAGCTTATTTATAGCAGGTAGCAAGTGTCATGATCAGTCTTCCCAGAAACAAATAGGTGTAGATTTTATTATTATTTTTTAAAACTAGCTTCTTAATAATAACAAATGAAAAATTGAAACAGCATAAAAACAAATTTGAGAAATGCATCGTCAGAAACAGAACAAAACGTAAAATTAAACATCTCAGAAATCATAGAAAATGAAAATGCTTTGGCATTATGTAACAATAGCTTTCAACTACTGTCACTGGAACCAGACCGATGAGGAGTGTAAAACTGTGATTTGCCATCATCTGTACATAGTTGGCCAGCAGGTAAATTTCAGTGTGGAAGTGTCCTAATGTAGAAAAAAAATAGTCACATGCAGTCACTGCAAGGATTTTCCTTATTCCACTGGAGAAGTTATGCATGCTAGCTATGTGAGTAAGAATGAGAGCAGGAAGATCTCCAGCACCATCTGAGGGGTTAGTAAAGAATACCGTGCCCCTGGCTCACACCTCCATTATTAGCTCATACAAATCTGGTTTGGAAGCTTACAACTAGCTCCTTCCAATGGAAAAAAAAAACAACAAACATAAGAGAGTCATGGGAACAGTTCATTCTGGGTTCTCCTAACAAAAGGCAACAAGAGTACAACTAGGTAGTCACTTCAAACCTACTCTTTACTTCATCATCCCAGCAGACTTTTCACATCTAACACTGATAAATAACCATATACACTTTCCCACATGTATTTCCACCTCACAGGAGCAAAGTCAATATTCTGGTAATATACAATGTTACACTTTCAATTGATAAAAAAAAAAATAGTAGTGTTATCTTCTGTCCCAGAGCCAAAGAAGATTTGGAAACAAGAATAACATAGTGCATGTAAGGCCAGTTTGTTTTAGAGGGAACTTGTCCTAAGCAGTATGGGTAAATTAATCTGTGCCACTTGACCTTGGGGCTGAGGCTTGTGTCTTGTTTCTCTTTTGTTTATCTGTTCAAGGATGCTCTTCACCTATATACTCTAACAGGGTATTAAAAATACAATAAAGTGTTATCTGCTTTCCATTTGAAGTTAATACTGTTATCTCATACACATCCTAGTTTGAATATCTGGTAGAAAACTCAAGTAGTGCAGTTTTCTGGCTTTTCTCACTTGATTCTGAAAGCTAAATTTTCTTGCCTACAAAGGGCTTCACTACCATATATCTGTTTGTTGTTATAATAGGAATGCAAACATTTGGATTATGAACCAAACAAGATCTGTGTCTATCATCAGCAAGGACATTATGTCGGTTTGGTATCATATTAGATCTTCACAGACTTGTAAAACAGAATAATTTTTAATTTCAGAATTTATTGTAAAGGTCTCATCCAGGTTCCACTAAATTCAGTACCAAATCACACATAGCAATCTCAGGTACTAATAAAACAAAGATATAATTCACTCTTAATACAATTCCTAATAGTGTCAATAGATGTGATTTAAAAAGAGAAGTCTGCACAGCATAAAAACCCCTTGCAAAATAAATGTGCAGACATTCTGTAACAATAATGCTATGGCTAATAGAAACACAAACCATTCCAGCTTTGAAATGTTAAGGAAATCAAGTTACACACAGTGTGCTATTACCATGAGCATAGAATTACATTGTAATTAAATTCCAAAGTAAAATTTTAATACTTTAAATGACATAAAAACAACAGCAAAACAACAACGTATGAATGAGTAATATTGGATTTCAAATTATTTTCACTTTAATGATTACAGTTATGAAAATAATATGCAAAGTATTATTAAAATGCCTCTTTCATTTCAACAACTTTCCAATAAAATTAATATAATTAGATCCATTAGAATTTTGTAGATTTTTGAAAAGTAGATTGATGATAAGGTATAAAATATTTAATGTAAGTCTGGGTAAGAAGTTACAGAGAAACTATATTACAAGTTCAGCATAGTTCACTTTAGAATGATTTTTTTCACCCACAACCTAATAACTGTCAGTAAACTTAATATTTACATTAATACAAATTAATAGAAAACATGTGTTTCTGACTACTGAATATTTTTATTTTATTCTATTCTTTCTTTTTCTGCTCAGTATGTTATGACACATCTGTGGATGTGTTATCTGACTGTACTTGAACTATTCACTGAGGAACATGACTGAAATCTATCATTTCCTCATTCTTTCTCTAGTAGAAGAAGCTTATAGCAGCTGAAATTGACACACTTTTTTTGGCAGTTGTTCTGTATTTCAATGAAAGCAATAAATGTTGTGCTGTAACTAGGAGAGCGATTATGTATTTATCTAGTAAATAGAGATATACTCATTTTAATATATAGTGTTCGGTTCCTTTCTAAGTGTTTTAAGTTACAATCACCACTGTTAGCCCTTGTTACATGTGCAGTCGCTGGTAATTACCTCCAAACAGAAGCAAGTCTTGTGTTTCTTGGGTCACACTAGTTCTAGGAGTCTTCCTACAGATTTCTCTTAATTTATCCCTTTTCCTCTGGTTTGGTTTAATCTGTTTTATTTAACCGTTTAGAGCTAAGCATTTAGATTTTTTAATTATTGTATTTATATAAACATGCATACATATACAAATATATGGGCGCTTTCCAGTTTTCACAGAAGGTGTCAACATTGATTAGTTTTACGGTAAGACTTACAACTATTCAAGTAGCATTTTTGCCTATTAATTATTATAAAACTGTAATGTATGGTGTTCACATTTTACTTCATTGTTTCAGCTCTCTTTCTCAGTTTCTTTCTCACATTCAGCACATAAAGTCCTTTTTCCTTAGAAACGTATCAGTGTCATCATTAGCAGTATCTGGAACTTTTCTCCCTTAAGATGCACCATTGTTTTCCTCAGTGTAAACTTTTTCACATTACTTTAATGCCATCCTTACAAATTAAAAAAAAAACCGCTGTGTTACACTGAGAATATACAAACAACAGCATATTGTAAAATAATGAAGAAAAAAGAGTTTCATGTTTCAGAGAAATGCTTTGGATTGTGACATAGCTTATCAAGTTTCATTTGCCATGTCATGTTTCATATCTCTTGTAACATCGGATGCTGTAGGCTGAAGGAAACTCATGCGCGGAACATCAAAGTGTACTGTGTGTCATTCAAGAAATTTTTGACAATATTGTTAGCAAAAAGCATATGATTCTCGGAAGAAAAAAACCCCACTTACACTACAGGATAAAATAAAATGTTACTTTGCTTTGGTAAGAGCAAGATCAGATTAAAAATTATATATATGGGCCTGGATTTATTCTGGTGTATGAATTGGTCTTAAAGTAGATATGCCGTCAACACATTTGCTTTCAGGTGCCCCCATAGGGACACATGTAGAGACACACTCATATTATATCTTTTCCTATTTAACAGTATATAAGCATGCTTCTTACAATATATGTCTTAATTTGGCTTCAGAAATTTCTCTGCAGACACTAAAGATCTTGATTTCCAGATAAGTTGCACAGCACTTAATCTTTTACATGTAAAAAGAAGATGAAAGGTATTTAAAATGTGGATTTAGAATTCCCATTAGAAATAGTATCTGAAAAGAGAAATCTGCTGGAAGTAATTCTAATTGCTTCTTTTGATCTCTGCTAGGGGAACTAACAATACTGATAGATGAACTCTGTTGAGTCTGTTAAGTAAAGACAGTATCACCCCAGCTACTTGCCTTGATTCTCTGCTAGAGGTTTCTATTTCCACAGCAAAGCTGACAGAGGGGAGCATCTGCCTACACATCAGTGGATGTCTTGGCCTGAATTTGGTTCCTTGGCTTAAAAATTCAATCAGACTCAGTATTAAGAAACAGATCCTACAGGGAAGTACACGTACTATGGGTTCACGTTCTCTTTGCCTAAGTCTTCTGTGGAAGCAGTAAAACTTAGTGTGTAGCTAACGTAGTAACTTAAACTACTACAAGATTTTTTCAAGTGTCCTAAATCCTACAGTCTGAACACTGGAGAGCAAAAATATTCACATCTCACTGTATTAGCATAACTACTCAATTAAATCTTAGATAGATAACTTCCACATTATGTTATCTGTAAAACAATTTTTAGGTAGTTTATTATTTTTCATTTTCTTATCATGCCTATCTTGGGTGTTTCTGCAAAATTTATGTTCCTATCTCAAGGATAAAAGAAAGTAATCAATTAAAGAGTTTTGTTCATAAACCTCATTTAGTAAGTTTATTTGTAGAAATGCCTTCAGGTTTTGTGGAAAGCTGATTTTAAAATCATTTAACTAAATCTAAAGAAGCCACAAGTTTTAGGGGAAATTTTGAATTGGAGTGTAAATATTTTTGTCTCACAAACTGGAGGATTTGCAAGAAAAACTTTTAGAAAAAGTTTTTCTAAAAAAAGAAAAAAAGAAAAAAGAAAAATGAGAGTCTTATTTTCAGAACTGATAACAATTTTTCTGTCAGAAGCCTTTGGTTAAAAGACAAAGTCTATGGACTGTGTACATAGCAAATATCATTATTACCATGTAGCATCCTGCAGAGGAATGATAGTCATGTAACTTAACTGTATTATATTATCAGTCATACTGCCACCAAGCAAATCCTTCATCCATACCCCTTAAATTCAAAGTTTGGATAGAGATAAGAGAGATGATGATGCACACAAAATTTTGCAAAACTCTGATGCTACTATCTACATTGCTAAACTGGCATGCATAGTAGAGTAACAAGAAGAATCTATTATCGAGTTTTTCATTGATTTTGCAGAAAAGAAAAGATTCAGTAGAGACATTAGCAGAAGCTACCAAAAAGAATTTTGGAAGCTCAGAAATATTTTTTTTCCAAACCCCACAATTTTACCAAGAAAGAAGTTATAATTATTAGAATCACAGAAAGTTAGCATAATTTAGGCTGGAAAAGAACTTTCAGATCTTCAAGTCCAACCATAAGATATTAGATAGAACTTTTATAGGCAGATTGTGGAAGTTCACATCAAGACTGTGTCCAGGTAAAAATTCTGAGTACCAGCTATTTTTCTTAAATTTTTAAGTTTTTATTCTGAGGATGTTTATCGTACCTGTTGAGGAATTTCACAAATTGTCCTAGAATATTATTTACATTTCTGTCTTAACAGAAATCCTACTGAGGTTGTTTTCCTTACAGTTGCTGATGATGCATTATTGCATCCTATTATTGTTAAGTTATACTTTTTTAACTGTGCTCGTACTCCTTGTATTTCATTGGCAACTAATGAGAATTTTGTATTAAATACCTAAATATCATCAAGCTAATTAGAACACATTCTTTTTTATTGACTTCTTTTCCCGTGGCCAACAAATTTAAAGAAGAAAAATGATAACTAGTGTTTCAAGAGAAACCTGAATATTCAGCCAACTTCAACGTCTGAAACCCCATAATCTTCCTTCTGCAGGTTACCAAAGTAGCAGGTGTGAAGTGAGGACAAAAATAATCAATTACAAGTTACCATTGTTGGTTAATTCAAACCACAAAAAAATTCTAGTAATTAATCAAGAAAGAATAGAGATTTATTGCGTGCAATTGTTTTCTATTTAAATGTAGTAGGGTAGTGTGTCCTCTTAGACAATTACTCATGTAGAAATTTTTATTGTCTTTAGGTTCAGAATAGTGCTGTTGAAAAATGAAGCAAATAGTTATTTGTATAGTGTGAACAACTCTATTGCCAAGGTCTCACAAGGAATGTGAGGGTTTTGTGCCGAATGAAAGTTATTTTTCAATAATTTTGTTATGTTGAAAAAGTTACAAAAGCTTTTCTGATTTCTACGATAAAGCCATTTTTAGGTTGCTTTCAGGTTTTCCCTTACTCCTTATTAAGCCATTCTCTGAAAGTCTCTGAAAATAAGAAAGTAAACCATATCATGTTGTTATGGCATATATCTAGGGACACACACATTTAGAGAATCTATCCATATCTGTTTAATTTTCAAGGTCAACTCTATAAGTCTGTTTCTACTAACAGACAAGCCTTTCAGACTTTTTTTTTTTTTTTTTCCCACTAATTCTTTTATATTTTCCATTTTTTACCTTTTCACTTTGGGAATACTCTTACAACCCTCAAAAAATATATGAGCCTTTATTGTAATTGTATGGAACACAAGAATTCAACAGAAATACCACAACTTTATTTTGCTGATTGGAGAGAGACTATAAAAGAAACATGAAGCACTTTAAAAAGAAAAAGAAGAAAACTTCTCAGTTTTCAAAAATGTAATACTACCTTGAATTAATTTTTCAATAAACAACAAAGTATTTATATGAGTCTACTTCATAAACTGCACTGGACAAATTAATTTGGAGAAATGTCTAAATTGCTGGAAAGTCACATACATTTATGATTTTGAATAGTTAAAAGAGGAGAGGATATGTTCATAAAAGTTGGAGCTTTTAATTTCTCATGTATATGTTTAATTTCAGAAAACATATATATATATCTTCAATGACATTTCCTTTAGAAATCTTTTGTTTTTCAAAGAAAGTGTAGCAATACAAAAGAATTAATTTGGTCAAAAATAATTCTTTATTCTTTGAAGTTTCATTTTAACCATCAGATTGAAGAATCAGGCATTCACACTATTAATACTGCATTTCTCATGTTTCCATGTGTTGAGGCATGTTCTGATTTCTCCAAAGGTCTGGAGAAAGATTTCCTTCCACCTTTTACCCCAGTCTACAGCATTTAATGCTTGGCTGGAGGCATTCACTTCTCTTAAAACATCAACTGTTAGTTAGTGCCAAAGGCAAGATGTTTTCTTATCTTGTATGGCAAATTGTAGGTTCTTTTGCCTCACAGGCAAACAGATCTTTTCGAACAGATGCATAACCTTTGAAATGAGATGCCATTCATAAACCTTTTTTTTCTATAGAATATAATCTGCCTAATAAATAATATGTGAACATTTAGAAATCTTTTCCTTTCTCTGAATTATTATCCTTTTTTAAATTTTACCCATTTTGGGGGGGGCAAAATGCAATACTGTTTCTTCAGGTGGCTCGAGGGACAAAAATATAGTTTTAAGCAGCATTTTACATGCCTATTTATAGTGAAAAGGGGAAAGAATTGTAAGTGCTGCCTCTTGGAGGGGTGGGGGATTTGCTGAAGGCAGGACAGAGCGAAAGTGTTTGAACTTACCAGTCTGGCAAGCAACAATTTGCCTTGTGGAATAACTGCTGCTCTACAGGGATACAGATCCTTTTACAGGACTCTTAGCAGGTCTTCCAGACCTTAAAAATCTGCAGTGCTCAGAGTCAGATCTTTTGTCTGAGTAGCAGAACTTCATAGTTCCTTCTGGGCACAGCACTCAGCAGTACCCATGAATGGTAGTTCTCACCTGTGAAAAATTTGATAGTTCTTTTCTACGGAAGGACTTTACCTAGCAGCTGGGAGAAACAGTCATTGCTGGATAGAAGCAACTACTACAGAATTTTGCCTTTCTAACAGCTCTCACCACCTTTTGTGAAGTGAGAGTCTACAAACCAGAAATTACTTCTGGTCTAGGAGATAAGATCTTGCCTGCCAGATTCTTGAGATATCTCAGCATCCACTGAATTCAGAAGTTAGAATAGAAGAGAATAGAACAGAACTGAACAGAACAGAACAAGCCAGAAGAGAATAAATTTAATTGGAAGGGACCTACTATGATCACCTACTCCAACTGCCTGACCAGTTTGGGGCTGACCAAATATTAAAGCATGTTATTAAGGACATTGTCTAAATGCCCCTAAAACACTGACAGGCTTGGGGCATCAATCACCTCGTTAGAAATCTTGTTTCAGTGTTTGACCACATTCACAGTAAATAAGTGCTTCTTAATGCCAAGTCTAAGCTTCCCCTGGTGCAGCTTTAAACCATTCCCATATGTCCTTTCACTGGATGCGAGGGAAAAGAGATCACCACCTCCTTCTCCACTCCCCCTCCTCAGGAAGCTGCAAAGAGCAATAGGTTCACCCCTCAGTCTCCTTCTCTCTAAACTGGACACAGTATACTCAGCCAGTCCTCACAGGACGTGCCTTCCAGTCCTTTCGCAGGCTTTGTTGCCCTTCTCTAGATGTATTCAAGTACTTCCACATCCTTCCTAAACTGTGGGGCCCAGTAACTGCACACAGTACTCGAGATGAGGCTGCACCAGTGTTAAATGCACCTGCATAACCACCTCTGTTGACTGGATGGTTATTTTTTTGACGTTATTGTTTGATGTACCCCAGGATGCATCTTGCCCCCTTGGCTGCCAGGGCACTGCTGACTCATAGTTGAGCCTCCTGTCAATCAACACTCCCAGATGACGTTCTGCAGGGATGTTCTCCAGCCATCCCTCTCCCAATTTATACTTGTGCCCAGTGTTACTCTGTCCTCGGTACAGAATCCAGCATACAGACTTTTCAAGTTTCAGCCTGTTAATCATAGTCCAATAGTCCAATCTCTCTAGATGCCTCTGCAAAGCCCCCGGTCCCTCAAAGGAATCAACAGCTCCCCACAGTTTATCAGGGACAGTTACTGTAACACAGCGACAATATAGAAACCTAACGGAAAAGCATGCATGTTTCAGTTTACCTGTCAGTGCCGTAATAAAGAGGTCTTTTTCAACCACAGAGGGGTGTTTGTGGGATCTCACTTGGAGAAAAGGCTGCAACAGAATTCTAAAATAATTTGGGGAGCTGTGGCTTCCATTAAAACATGACAGAGATCATTACTTTTAAGATAATAGCGATAAAGTGAATTCAAACACACGCACGAGCTGAAACCTCGAGAGTAATGTTGAAAAAATAGACTGTATCACAGCTTCACAATGCATTTTGGTGTTATGTTAATGGCGAAAGAAGTTTGCAGATAAACGGGATAGGGAAAACATAGGAGGGAAGAACATAGTGCTAGGAAAAAGGAGATGAAATAATGCAAGTAGTGCTTGGATAAAAAGAAAAGAGAAATTGTAGCAAATAACTGGTCTACGCAAAATGAGGAAAGTCTACTCAAAACTGTGGGACGCTGAGATTCTGTTTATCTGTACTTTGGTCTTAGTCTCAAACTGCTTTAATGACAGCTTGCATTACAGATCAAGACAATGAGATATGAGTTTAGATCATGAAGTTTCAATATAAAATTGAACTGTACCAAATATCTGGTTAACTGGGAGATATGTCCTGGACATTTTTTTATTATTAAATATTGTAAGCAGTTTTGAACTCAGAACATCCATGTCTGAAAATTCCCTATTTCATTCTACATAAGACTTGGAACTATCACACTGTTCAATTTTATATGAGTAGACAGGAAAATTTGTGATGGAAACTGAGTGCTAAATTCTCATCCCAGTGGACAGGGACATAGCTGCCTATCTGCTTGAAGTACTGTGGGGAAAATTCTTGCATCTGAATACAATTGCATCCTCAATATTTCAAAGAAGCATTAAAGTAAGTATTTCAAAGAGCATATAATCCATCTTCTTTTCTTGAAAAATATAGATTATATAGATCACATTCTCAGTAAGTATAATTCTTCATGTTTCATAAGCTTTTTTAGATTTATGAGTTTAAGGAAGTTTTGAAAATTAAATGCTGCTATTGATTGAATACAAGGTTTGTTCCAAACTGCGAATCAGGTCTTGTGTTTATCAATAATTTGTTATTTCATATTTGAGGCACTACTGATTTTTCCACATGTATGCAAGATTATCATTTCACTAAGCAACTCAGTTATGAATACTTGACACTTTTCTTTAATAATTTTGTATTGCTTTCAGCTTTTTTGAGCCTGTATAATTCCATGACCAATGAGTGACTTGAATAATTCAGTTGCAAAATCAATAAATTGTACTCTGCACCACAAATATCTAAGTGTTGTATAATTTTGACACGTAGCTTCCATCTGTAGGTTTTTAACATATAAGAAAGACAATTCACAAAAGTAAGACTCCACAGAAGTTAATAAGAGGCATTGCTAATATTTGTAACATTTTTTTTTGCACAGTTAAGTATACCATGCAAGTTACTGTGTGCATGTTATTTCAAGTTATTAGGTAAACTGTGTCCCATATCCTTGGAAATCAGGTGGTTGCACCCTTTTGTGTCCTTAGTAAAATATCTTTGATACCATAGCTCAGTGAAGAATGGAAAGATTCCCATAATTTTAAAGCAAAACCAAATAAAGTCTGCTTGAAGAAATGTTCACTAAAGTTGGAAAGATTCCCAGATCTAAATGTTATCATTCAAGCATTAAGTATCTAAATGTGAAGAGGTTTGCCTAGCATGAATTCATTTTAAAGTACTATACAATATAAACACATATGCATACATTCACGCATACTTATCTTTTTTTTAGTTTTGCATCATTTATACTACATTTAGTTAAGAAGATGAAGCATTTTATACATAGATACATATGTATATCTGGTTTTTCCTTTGACATTGTCCAAGTTATTATGATCCTCTCTTACTGAAGAATACAAAGGAAAATATTTCCATCTATAAAGTTGTGTAATGTTGATTCATAGAAGCGATGGTAAACAAAATTAAAGTGAAAAACATGTTATTGACTGTATTTCTATCAATGAAATGGCACTGAAAAGAATTTGAATTTTACAAAATAATTCATATGTTTGCATGTACAAGTATTACTGACTCTAGAGTGACTACTCAGAATTAATAAACCTTACAGTTTTCAAATACTCCGGAAGACTGAAGATAGACATTATTATTTCAAATAAAGAAAAAGAAATCAAGAAATGAAATAAAAATCTTAAAGCTAAGTACCATATTACCCACATTTATGTACTCAGGATACTTGGAAAACAATTTGACTGGGCTTTTCCTTTCAGTGATGGGGGAGAGTTGACAAGGTACAGCTGCAGTTCAAAGCAACCTGGAGCCAAATAGGGAGTAGCTGAAAATTTGACAATAGTTTGCAGAGTAGGTAGTAGGTCCCTCTGCTAACACCATCAACTGTCTTCTGAGTAACAACCCGCTGGTTTTTTCTGAATCTGCTCAAAAATCCTGGAAGACGATAAAGCATGAGGTCTCCTTCATGTAGGGTTCTGATCAGCAGTCCACGGGTTTGGCATTTCCCGTTTGTTTTTCTGACAGAGTCTTGCACTCTCCCTTTCACAAGTCCTTCTCCAGAAAGCTTTTGACATTCAACAATGCTTACACACTGGTACACTCTCCAGGAAGGCAGGAAGAACTGAAATGATGCAAATGCCTGAGTCTACAACAGGAAAGAGGCCTGCTTTTAAATCTAAAATAGCCGCTGGTCCACGTTATAATAGATGGTTAAGCAGATGTGTACCGGTTCCAAGTTCCAAGAGAGCTACCAGGTTCAGCACTTATGGAGGTACTGATGAACATCTGGGTTCTGACTTCTGACCCCAGAGAAAGGATGGCAGTGAATACCAGTGGACCACTCATTTGAGGCAATTCTTGACACAGGGAGAAACACAACTCTAAGCACTTAGACATCCTTACAACAAAACAGAGATTGTCTAGGTAAGGCTATCTCAGAGGGCTTGTGAATCACTGTTTTGCATACAAGCACCTCAGCTCATCCCATTCCTGTTAAAATACTCATCTGCACTGGCTCCATCCGCATCAGACCTGTATTGAGACCTTATTACTCTCTACAACTACCTGAATGGAGGTTGTGGAGAGGAGGGAGCTGGCCTCTTCTCCCAAGTGACAGGGGACAGGACAAGAGGGAATGGCCTGAAGCTCCGTCAGGGGAGGTTCAGTTTGGATATCAGAAACAAATTCTTCACAGTAAGAGTCATTGGGTACTGGAACAGGCTGCCCAGGGAAGTGGTCGAGTCGCCTTCCCTGGAGGTGTTTAAGGAACGGGTGGATGAAGTGCTTAGGGACATGGTTTAGGGAGTGTTAGGAATGGTTGGACTCGATGATCCAGTGGGTCCTTTCCAACCTTGTGATTCTGTGATTCTGTGATTCTGTATGCCATATTTTTGCAGATGCAAACTACTGTCTGCCATGTGAGTCAAAGACTGAGAGTATGTTTTCTGAAAAGGAGACTTTCTGAGGAAAAGGCCAATAGATATACAGGCACCTGCTGAAACCAGAATCTAGAATGACGTTTAAGTCCTGAATTACGTAAATATACAGCTCTGCAAAGAAAAAATGGGGGCTGACTTAGTGAAAGAGTTCTTCATCATGTGTTTAATTTTAAAAGGCTAGTCTTGTTGAGTTAATGGAACTTCAAAGAGTTTCATGGGAAATTTTGGAGGACTTGAAAAAAAAATTGAATGACATATTCCATATTGTGAAGACCAGGACTTTTCCTTTGTAATTTCATGGCTAACAGAAGTTCTAGAACTGCTTTGCTACCTCGGTAATAAAGCTACTATGTTGGATATAATTTTTCCGATATCTCAGAAAATGCAACTTGAATTGTTCTTTAATTTATCTGTGGTAGACACCTGCTGCAATCCTTGTTGGAATAATATGAAAACTTATAATGGTATTGCAGATACGTGGACATCAGAAAAGCAATTTAAATTATGTGAAATACCTCTTATCCATGCCCAGAAATATTTTTGAGTAAAGGTAGTTTTTCAGAAGAAGAAACAGGTTTTTTTTTCGTTCTCCATCTACTTTTATTGTATTATGTTATAATGTTTTACAAGGAAGTATATATTCTAATAGGTTAGAAAACTTCAGGGTGTGGGGATTCCTAACATTCCTCCTTCAGAGGAAAATAATATATGCATACATTTATACATAATATACACATCTATATATATTCCAAGAACCATGAATATTGCTTGTACATCTACTGCACATTCTCATGAATCTCAGTCCCAACAGAAAAATACTTAGTCATTCCTCAATCCTACTAATATCAACATGTTTTTGTTACTACTAATACATATCATCAAGGCTTATTTTGGCTTCATAGGTAATTTGCTTCCAGCTCCTGTAATAATTTAGAATAATCAGTAGTGTTTAAAATCTTAGCAACTTTGAAGTTGTGTTACAATCATAATGCACTTAGATTGCCATGCAATTCAACCTCACAAATTACCAGCCAATCAGCACCCCAATGTTGTGAGGCACTCTTATTTCGCTCTGTTATCTCATGCTGCTCTTAACACATTTGGAAATTGGGAACATTGACTGCCTTTGGTGCCTATCTCTATTCAGTGTGTTTAATATTTGAGACTTCATCACTATTCTGTTCAATTTGGTATGGCATTTCAGCGGTTACTATCTATGCAATAGTCCTTTTCAACTCAATAAATGTAGATTCAATCACACATTACAGAGAGATAAATTATGAAATGAATGCATTTTGAAATGTGGGAACGCTACTTAGTGTCTGTTTGACTTCAAGGAAATTATAGACTTCAGGGTAGTTTTAAGCCTACTTAGATTTCAATTGCATGATCATCACTGCACTGCCTAGGAAGCTGGGGAATGGATACGGCCTTCTTTTTCCATTCCAGAATAAGCATGGAAACAGCAGGAATTAATTCTACAGTCCTCAGAATTGCTCCTGTCTTCCAGTTTATGAACCTTGGGAGATCAGAGCAGTTTTTGTTTACACTGTTTCGTGTGATCCAAGATAGATATAATCCTTTCCTCTTCTTTTTTGGCATTAGTAGCATTTTTGTTTCTCTTTTTTTTTTTTTTTCTTGACTACATTCATAAGAAATTCCAGTACATCTATTAGATTTTTCTGATTTTTTTCAAAGTTGATTTTTGCTTTTGCCTGACCATAATATTTAATTTTTATTAGAAACCTATTTATCTGATTTGGGTAACCTTATAAGCTTATGAAAATATAAATCTGTAAAATGTAGGTAGCAGCACAGCATTTACTCAGCTCAAGATAGGCTTAACTTTAAATATTAAATTGCTTGGTTTAGATTACTAACCCCACAATTTGCTTAAATGAAATGTTGCTCTATCTAGTCCTCAAAACTTTAAGTTGTGAAAAAAATATAAGCACATGCATCTATTCCAAAGGCCCAACTGCCAGTATGAGCAGCAAAGAAACCCAACCCAACAACTAAACTAATTTTATTTTCATTTTTATTCTTATAAGATAGTCCGTTGCTTTATTGCTAATATTCCACAAATGTCATGGCAAGGTTTAATATCTCAGTTATTGATATCACAGACTGGAACACTTTGAATAAGTTCATTGAATGAAAAAAATAATGAAGTGAATAAAAAATATCAATATTTCAAGACAGATCTTAACCATGTCTTCTCTAAAGTCAACCTGATTATGAATATATTCTTCATCTAAAGTATTGTCTTAGGTGTTTTGCTCTGTAGTTCAGCCAAGAGTATCATCCTTTCATTCTGGATTCTCTTATCAAAGGATAATAAGAAAAGTTTAATGAATTAATTTATGTACTTGACTATCAGTTTACTTCTGAAGGGGTAGGATTACTATTTTGTGTGTAGAATATTAAAGAGATGCCCACACTCTAAGTACATGTAGGAATGTTATGTTTTGATTATCAAAATACAACCTTTCAGCTATATCTTATATCTTTCATACAGATAACTAACAGATTTCTTTAGGCAGTTCTGTGTATTGCAATGTGTAGCATACAGAACTCTAAAACATTCAGTTTCAACCACATTTTACTTTCTATCTTTTACTTACTCTAATCTACTGCCAGTTCTACATATCTCACCTATGTGGGCCCATTCACTCTTTAGAGAGCTCTTAAGCTTCTTGTATATCTCTCTCATTCAAATCCCAGCCTCTGACTAACACCTCAACCTGTTATCTGCCTTCTCTCTCCTTGAGAGAAATTGACTTAAGTGTTTCACCATGACTCTCACCCAGGTCTCCTCCTTTGCTTCTCACTGCAGCTCTTGAAAACCTCTCTTCCCGCATCTCTCACCCTCTTCTGTTCAACACATTCTTCAGACACTTCAAACCTCTCTTCTCATCCTTCAGCTCACCCTCCTGCTCCTTGAATGACCATTAATCCCCCTACTCCCTTGCCTGATTTCCCTTCCTGGAGAGCAGCCCCTTGTTGGTCCTGGCACAGCTTGTTTCTCCACTCCAGTTTACCACTGTTATGGCCCACTCCTCCGGCACCAGCAGTGTTAGGGCATACTCCAACCTGCACAATTGAAGAGGGAGGGTAAAAAAGGTTCTTTTGATACCTGCACGGCAAATTGGAGACCTACAAATCTCCCAGGGTAAATTCAAATGCGGTATTTATATTTTCAAATGCGAAATCCACAAAACCGATACTCTTGTGCATGCTGAATTGCAGCTTCTCAAAGCTGCAAAACCAAATCCCAATCTGTTCAGATCACAATCTGACCCCCTGAACACAGCCAAGGCCACTAAAAAAACTACAATACATCTGATTCAATCCGATACACAGTGCCAAGAGAATAGAAGGAACAGTATGATGACTCAGAGAAAGAGAGGAAGAAGTAGCAGAGGAAGGAAAAAAAAATATCACCACTCTAAT
Source organism: Cuculus canorus (assembly GCF_017976375.1). NCBI lineage: Eukaryota > Metazoa > Chordata > Aves > Cuculiformes > Cuculidae > Cuculus > Cuculus canorus. The sequence continues at coordinate 132,884,266 of NC_071402.1, read as the reverse complement.
TGGTGCACGTTGGTTCCTCAGGAAAATGTGGTCCATCCAGCAGCAACTCCTCCAGAAGCAATTCTTTAGGAACATGTGGTCTGGTAGTTCTTCAGCAACATTTCTTCATGCCAGTTTCGTGTTGTAGTCAGTGTGCACTCTATGCCTTGGCAGGTGCTATAAGGCAAGTCCATGCATGTGAGTTTGGGTTTGCTGTGAAAATTCTTGAATTGGGCCATGCCCAGAAGCTCCTTGGGGAAGGTTTTTGAATTGATGCTGAGGGCTCCAGAGTCACTGGCAGTTCAAGACCCCCCCCCCCCGGGGCCGAGGAGGAGTTGGTGCCTACTTCTACACCTCCCCCTTTCATAGTTAACGGGGAAACACAGATAAGCGCATCAGGCACATGCAGTCCTGAACTCAAACAATGTTTAAGACACAATAAATGTAAGTAAAAAAAGTTGGTCTTCACAACTATACCTTCCCCTGGGTCTTATAATGATTTGTTTCTCTAGTAACTTTCCATGGATCCACTCTGTTAGATTATTTTCCCATTCAGATTAGGTGTCTTTTCCGGACACCCTGCACACCTTGGGTGAGACAGGAAGGGCTTCAAGAGCATTTGAGACACAATCTTACTGGCTGGGCTTTTTAGATCAAGTACCAAGATCTGACACAAGCTGCAGGTGCTCAGAGCTGGAAGGAAGGGAAGTCCCATGTAGCCTTTGAGTAGGACATGCTCACTACATAGAAAATTCAAGAATTCCAGCTAATAAAACATTTTCACTGAGCATTTATTAACTATGCCATTTTGAAGACTTGTACTTTTATCCAAATTCAGGCAGATATGCACAAAAGTGGCAAAAGGCACATGTTCAGTGAACTTCAAAATTCTGCTTCAAGGATTTGTAGTGCTCGAGCTTGTTAAAGACAGGGGCGCCAGAAGTTTGCAGCATAAGGAAAACAATGTACTAGTCTTTTTGCTTACTTGTCAGATAGGTTTTAACCGTTTTTGACTAAAATTAAACATATCAGCCTAAGGCACACACCTGACATGGCGAATTTCATTTTGGTTGGTTAAATTTTGTGGCAATAATAATCAATTGAAATACAACTCTTATAGTAGGTACTTGTACAATCCTGAAGGATGTATGCGTGTGTATGAAATGTACGTATACATAACACAGACATTTATGAACTCCATATATATCTGGTATGGTATAATCTGGCACAGTGTAATTTCTGCCTTAACATGTTTCATATAAAATTAATCATATTCTTCCTGAAGCATCCATTCACAAGAAAAGCAAGATAAAATTTGTCAGAGAACAAATCTCTCGAAGTTACATAAAACAGATCAGAAGACTATGAAGGATTCTTCTAGTGTAAAACCCTAATTTAAGATAAATTCTGAAGACACACATATTTCTGCTGTGTGAATCACTCTTGCCATGCATGTGATTTTATTACTTACTCTGTTAACCATAATAGCAGCTGTCCTCTTTTACACCTCTAGGGGGGGAAAAATCAGAATGGATTATTCAAAAGGTTTAAATCCCTTTGAGATGCGGCCCTTCCAGCAATACTATAAATTATTTTTCACTCCAAGGTTAGATGCTATGTTGACCTTGATTTAAAACCCAGGATTCTGTGGAAAATGGCAACGATACCCAGCTCTGACAAATTGAATTGGTCTCAAGGTATTGAAGGATGACTAATAAATTTGAGACTTGATCCTGAAACTTTTTTACGCATGCACTGAGCCTCTTTCTTCTTGAGATATTTGAGATATTGTTAAATTTTAAAATCATGTCATGCCAGTGATATATTTAATTGACTAAAGCCACATTTAATATTTTTCTTCAGGATGGAATTGGAAACTTTAATAAAGTTTGAGTGAATATATCTCCCCTGCATGTTAGTAACAACTATAATTCACATTAGGTCAATGCAAATAAACTTTTCATCCACTAAAGCATACAAGAAATAATTTTATCTAGATAAAGAGATTACATGTGTCAGACTACTGGCACATTTCTAGTGTTAGAGAACTTCCTGTTTCTAAGAAGGAATCAATGTATTCAATATCCAAAAGAGAATCACTGGAGTTTGACTGAAACCAGGAAGTGTGAGGCTTATGTTTTGCTATCACATTAGTATTCAGTTTGTAGACTTTTCTTTAAGGGCCTGTTGGTTATCCTGCATGCCAAACAAGCCATCTGAAGGATGCATAATACAATGAGCCAAGTTTGAAATGGAATGAAGGTCGTAAGATTCAAGTACGTTATTTGTGATTTTGAACTGTTTGCTTACTAAAATATTGATTCAAATTTTGAATTAGTTTCTTTTCCTTTTTAATTTCAGCCTAAAGTAGATTTCCCTTAAGAGGACTCAACTTCCCTTAAGGACTCTCCTTTGATCAAATGCTGTATAGAAACTACTGAGATAATTGCATGTGCTGGAAAGAACTCAAAGACAGACAAGGGATTACATAGCAGCCACTAGCCTCCCTGCACAAAATTCCGATATATATTTTAGTAACTAATGAAAAGCCAGTTAAAACAATTTTTCCTGCATACTCAGTTCCAGGTAACTTCAAAAAAGCAAACTTTCCCCTATGTCTTATTCTCTTCCAAACTGTCCATCTACCTCTTCTTATTTCCTGCCACCACATTTGATGTTCAATCCTTTTAATGGTACTCTGTTCACTATCATCTGTTAGCGACTTACTTTTAAGGTTTATAAACCATGATCTTGTGTACCTTACAAAATACCTAGATTGCTAACAAAGGAAAACCAAAATAAGTACCTTTTTTTTCCTGACTAAAAACAACAACAACAAAAAAGCAATATAATCTTTATTGTTTCTCCTTTAAAAGCAAAATGTCATCACCAATCAAACCTAGAATAAGCTTCACTGTAAGGAAAAAAAGAAAAAGAATTTACTTCAATTCTTCCGTTAGCTTGTCTCAGACTATGTGTCATGCTAATGAGGTCAACAATCTCATTAAATGAACTCAGGGAATCTTTGTCGTGAAATCAGGACTCTTTACAAAAACAGAAAACAAATTATCCATTTCTAAATTATCTGTAAAAAAAAATGGAGGCAAAAAGCCTCTATCTTTTAAAACAGCTCTTCTGTTAATTAAAGTACAATGGATGTAGCTTGCATCTCTGGAAGTACTCTTCCAATTTTCATTTTGTTTTCCTATTTAGTACTGCTATTGATTGTTCTGAAGCTGGTAAATTATGGAAAGCCATATAAAACACAAGGTCACTAGTTGGCAAATGTTAATCTCTTCTGTTACCCTCATTCAGACAGATTCTACATGTGAACATCTGTTAGCAGAGAAATTCATAATTACAGCAGGATCACCCACAGAGTTTATCTAGACAGAAAGTCTCTCATTCCGCTATTAGACTGCTTTCAGAGTCCTCACGTAATAGCTATCAAAGTTTATCTGAAACATAATGTTGAGTGCACTCTCACAATAACACTTCTGTGACTTTAGAATCACAGCTCTGGGAATCTTATCCATGAAAGAAAGCCCATGATTTTATGAGGCTTGGAGTTTTACTTCCATAATTAAAAAAAAAATGGTACAACTGCTGGCACAACAATCAAAACATCTACTTTGGTTTCCCTCCTGTTGCCAATCCTGTTCTTGGTATGAAGTAGCATCAGCTTTGGCTGATACTGGAGACAACCTTAGCAACACACCAGCAGTCATAGGAATTTTGGTGCTTAGAGGCTGGAGTGATAGATGGAAATGTAATAGCCAGGTGAAAAAATCTGAAAAAGCTTCTGAAATGATTCTCCTTATGCAGTATGAGTGCCTAAATTGAAAAATAAGGCATCATGAAATCTTCTGTTCTAAGAACTTCCAAGATCTGCTATAACAACTCACAAAACTATTTTTCCTTTCTGTTGTAATAACCACCATGGCACAGAAAAAATGAAGACATTGGGCCCAGCGAGTTCTGTAGAGGCAGAAATTGATTTTGATTTTGAGGATCTGGGGACAAGGCTGGATCAAATTCATTTCTGCCACAGAAAATGGAGGATTTAAAAGAATAGTGGCTGATCATGTTTCAGGTGAGGAAGATGACAAAGATGAGGGCAGAAAGCTTGTTCAGAGGCCTGAGCCACTTTTTTGATAGCCTTCCTTCTAGAATTCTGACTTTGCAGGATATTTAAGATGAAATTATGTAAGAAAGACCACTCAGTTGGATGCTAGCCCTGCCCAGACACAGGACCTGAGCTATGGATTCTGCCTGGAAAGCTCATGGCCCAGGCCACGCATTCTTGCTCTCCGTGTTCTGCACGGATCCTTGACTAGCTTTCTTCTCACCCCTTGGGTTGCACAGGATCCTCATTGCCTGAGATCATCTCATTGGGAGGAGCTGCTTAATTTTTGGATGTTGCATGGAACTTCGAAAGACATCTGTTCAGTTCATATTCTTTTTCTACAAGTTAGACTGTGCATATAGTCCATATAGCATTTTATGCACCATTACAATGACAACAGAATAGTTGTTTTGTATTACATATGCTCAAAGAGCCTTTTTCAAGGTCTGCAGTTTTCAGATTTTATTTTAATGAAATATTGTTACCTGTAGCGAATAAAGGCATGGACTCCAAACGAAATCGTTTTAATGTGAAAAGGCAACAACTTACACAGTCCCTCTGTACCCAGCTAAGATCTACCCCAGTGAATTTGAGGGATTTTTCTTAGTAATTGTAGAAAGACGCCATTTTGAAGGGAGAAAATTTTAGGAAATATCTTAGAAGCAGAATATTTCCTCCCATGAATTTAAAAATTCAGTTATGTTGGAAACATGTTTATATTCTTAGAATACGTTTATGTGACTGTATAAGACTGATGCAAACTCTCCTGCTAACGATTTACCTTAGCCAGGTATTAGACATTAGCCAGCAGATATAATCCTGTTCCCAAGCTCATCTTCAAGGCAAGGTATGCTAAATTAGGCACTGTGCCACTGCAGTGGGTCTATAATATTTTTGGACCAGAGCTGGTTTCTATCAGCTTTGACCACTGTGGACTGAGGTCTTGCATATTTGCATCTATTGAAATAACTCTGCCTTTTATACAGTAGGTACGACTGTATATCTACTATAAAAGAACTAGAAAATGTCATTCCCAAACTACACAAGCGAAACCAACCTATGAAATAAGTTGAGTGTCAGGAAAGTAAGTGAGAAAGCATATGCTTTTATTAAGGGCAGTAACTGAAGTGTAGAAATGACTAGAAATTTTTGATTTTAAAACCACTGGGAAATACTAATTTAGCAAAAGAGAATTTTTTTTAATAAAATGCTAGTTTAGTCAATGTTTTAATTTGTCCATATGGTTTAGCCATAATATAGGGGTTTTTTCAGTGAAAATCATAAAGAAAGAAACTAGTCTTTTTTTTTTTTTAAGAATAGCTTTTCTCAAATCAGTTATTTTTAGCCCTGAACTGTTGACTTCCATATGAATACAGCAAGTGTTCTGGTATAAAACTCTGTCAATCTCTCCTGTTTGAGCTGAATGATATCATATAAATAAACATCTCTTCTTTGTATGGCAGGCTATGACAAAAAGTTGAAGATATCATGAGGATGTGAGACACTTGTTCATGCCTCTGCTGTTCCCATGACTTGTTATCAAAATGTTTGCCAATAATCTTGGGTCACAGAGTAAGACTTTTTCTAGTGTTACTGATATGTTATTAGAATACCTTTAGTAGACTGATTACTCAAGTTCAAGGCTCAAGCTATTTGACTGAATTTCGCAAAGGAAGTTGCAAATTTCCCAGTTTTGCCTCAGAAAGGACAAGATGAAAAAGTAAAAAATGTCAGAAATATTGGTAGGAAAGAAAAAATGTTACCCATGAAATGAAGTTAATGATTTTATTTTGTGAATAAAATCTATTCTATGACTGTGTTGTTCACCTTATTAACCATTCCAGGATGCAAAGTTGAGAAAAATGTTCCCATTGTTCCTTTACTGCAGAACCACAAAGCTATATTGAAAAATAAAGAAAACTTAAGGAAAATATTTAGAAAAAAATGACCACTCACCAGTCTAAAATACATCTCCAAGTGCACCATGCGTTGTTACTTGGATTTGGGCAGGAGGTTTTGCGAAGTATTTCTGGAAAAAATATAGCATTCTGAATTTCAGTACTGTTATTGCTACCACTGCAAATATTTTCTCAAACAATACAAACATATAGCTGTGTAAGGAAGTGTAAGAAATTGCTCTGGTGATATAAAGAATGTCCTAAGAATCTCTGAAATCTGCAGTATAATGGAATTTGCTGGCACAAGGAAATCCTAAGCTATAGTGCCTTTTCCTATGAGGTGTCTCTCCACTGCATTTATAAAAACTGGGTCAATGTTCAACAAACAGTGTAAGACTTACTCTGCAGGGAAGACACAAAACAAGAAATCACATAGTTTTATATCTTCCCACCATGGTAGCACTGCAAGTCTGTTCTCTACATCCAGACATCCATTGAATGTCTAATTTTATTCATAATAAAGGTCCACTAACCCATCTTGTGTGTCTGTCAGAGTCCTGACTGTGATTACCAGGCAACACAGGTACGATCATGTTTCCTTGTTCTTCCTCTCACATTATGACCCATGTTCTCTAAAGTATCAAGCAAACACCAAGCATCAGTACCTCATACATCTTGAGCAAAAAAATTTCGTCATTCTATTAGTATTTGAATTAAATTCCTCATGTCTCCTAAGGTCTTTCAGGAAATTCTTATAGGTATATAGATCCTCTGTAAAAGATTCAGGTTTTACACTGTGAAAAGGTTTGGGTATTTTTCAACTATAGTCCAGGTGCATGACATTCAGAAATGGGAATGATGCCAGTTATATTTCTGTGCTTCATGATACACACCTCTAGTCCATTTTTCTGGAAATTTTTTCAAAGTCCATAGCTTTTTACATATGACACAGTGATCTTTCATGCTCAGCTCTACGTTTTGAATTCTTCTCTGGAGGATATAAGGTGAAAATGAAGGCACAAAAAATGTTGGAGTAATGCATATATAGATGCTCAAGTATTTTATTCAGTCCCACTTTTTGATTGGAGTGACTGGTTTGGGTCTTTTTTTTTCTGGTGTGTGATAGGAAACAAGTGACTTTTTTTCATTAAATACTTTACTTATCAGACATCTGGAGATATGAATGGAAGAACATGAAGTGCCACAAGAAAGCTGAGTGTCTGTAAGTCTAATATCTGGTCAAAACTCAATAAAGGATTTTGTGAGACTGCTGGAGTCTGAAGGTCTCCTGGGATTCTTCTACAGCTTTGATTTCAGGAACTACAATGATGAAGGAACCAGTGGTTTTTGTTTTTACAGAAAACAACACGTTATTTCAGCCAGAGTTCTACTTCATAACAGGGCTTCTTTGCACCAAGTTTCTTCTCTTTTTCTGTTTCAGTCACTCTGTTTATAGCAGAGTATCATTATAGCTTTAATCTTGAAACATCAGCTTCCATTTACAAAAATGTGTAAGAGATGGAAGAATTCTAAAGTTATCCCATTTTTAGCAATAACAACAACAAAAGTATAGAAGCTTAGTCTAACCAGTATTTGAATAAGAAAAGAGTAGTGGGCAAAAGCTTTTTCCTTTAAATCTCACTAAATTTTTCCTTACATGCTGAAAACAAATTAGTCTAATACAATATTAAAAGAAAATCTTAAATGTATTTAATTACCTATCCTTTGAATAGTTTATGTCACTTTCATCTTCCTTTTATGTACTGTATCTTTGTATATTCTGCTCAAAATATTCGTTGCCATGAGCAGCACTTTCAGTCCTTCCGCCGTGATTTAACCCTTTCTGTTATTGACAAATCAGCTTCTCTGTCCTCAAACAGCAGGCGTTTTCTCAGAAATTCAGTTTGTGTTCCACCCAACTATCAAAACTGGTTATTTTCTGTTAGCTGAGATTCTGGTGTTGTTTATGCATTGCATTTTAGCCTTTTCTTTCAGCCCTAGAGATCTTGTTTATATTCCATAGTAGGTGAAGGAGACGCTATATTAATCATAAATAGAACTTAGGAGCAGGTTGTGTGCAGGGGGCGACTGTCACAATATTCATAGCTACATTTCTTTCTGATGATGTATACTCAGGAAGTATTTTCCCTGTCCAAAGGGCACATGTTTTATTCTTCTTTTGCTTCTCACAAACTTTTCTAAGCTTTTTTTTCTTTTTTATTTTTGAGAGGTTCATGTTAGCCTCTCCAATCCTCTGTCAAGAACACTGGGCTCAGATCTAGTAACTAAAAATGTATGAACATTGACAGAGGGTTTAAGATTATTCTATATTGAAAAAAAATATATAGGATCAACTCTGAAACAGAATTAACCTACTGCTGTTATCGGCCGAATATAATATACTACCCTGTTCACCATCATCATGCTGGAGAGCTGCTTGCTCATAGCAAGAAGTGAAACGAACTGACACTAGAAGGTATTTGAATTTATGTCAGCAGAGATAGTTGTGAGAAGGACATCAGTGGGTTCATTTCTCCTTATATACTATATCACAGAAATTATCTCAGCTGTTCTCTTGTTCTGTGGACGAACATTGCAGTTAGATTATCTGTATTGTTTAGATGCAGAGCACTATAATCTACTGTGAAAAAAGTGGCTATGTTTGCAGGAAACACTGAAGGTAAATATTTTATTGCCTTGTTCTTGCAGTGTCTTTAGTCCCCATGCTCCTGGGTACAGGATCCTCTGGAGAAGGAATTGAAGAAGATAACTATAAAAGTGTTTCCAAGGGTTGATTCACAACACATGTGGTAGGACTCAAGGTAAAACGGGCAGAGCTGATATTGTGTAGTACAGTGGGGATATTTATGAAGAAGAACCTTGTTGGTGACCACGGGACTGTGCTGTGTCCTGTCGCTCAGGCTGTTGTCCAGAGTTCTCTAAGACTAAGTGCAAACTGCTCAGTCTGGGATGTCTCTCCTGGTTTTAGCAAAGTGCACATACCAGATATATATGGACTCACTGTGGGACAAGACATGGATAGTTTGTTCTGCTTCTCTTCTTCCCCATACCATAGTTTCCATGAGAAGGAAATTGACAGTAGAGGTCCTCTGGGAGCTGCAGTGTGTTACATTCAGAGCCCTGATGGGAAAACTGGCATTAAAATGGACAAAGTAACCAGACCATGGTCTAGATATAGCCTCAGTTAGTGGGTCTAAACACAGTGCACCAAAGTACTTTGAAATTATAGCATCTTCTCCCAATGTCTACACTGCCTGTTCTATCTGGTGTCTGAAGAGCAGCCAAGGTGCTTAAAATCCTGCAGATGAAGAGCAGTAGTGATGAGCTGGACTGACCATAAACCATAACTTGTTCTAAGAGGTCCTGTACAGAATCTCACTTCTAACTGCTGAACCTGAATTATTTGGCATACCTCGGAACCTTAACTTCTGTTTTTCTGCTTTGCAAACCTGTGATGGATTATTCTTCCTGAATTTTGAATAAGCTTGCCTTGTTATTTCATCTGTTTGATTAAAGAACTGCATTTGACAAATTCAAAAGAGCTTCATTAGAAAATACGTTTTCAGGAAGAACAACTTCAGAGAATTTAGCATCACAACAGCAAAAGAAATGGAAATTTCCCCTTCCTACCACCCCCAAAGATCTAAAGGTTTCTCAGAAATTCAGAAAATTCCCTCCAGGTCTTCTATCCCCAACAAAGGCAGCCTCCTATTTCTTTTAACACACTGCCTAATGAAAAATAGTAAGTACTCCAACATGAAAGATTTTTAATCATCCAAAGTGGTGACTCTGTAGTACAAATCAAGGAATTAGCAGCAACTGATTTTACATAGGAGATAGAACAGAAGTGCCTTGGGGCAAATCAAAAGCCAATCTGTACTTCTATAAAACTGTGAGGCTAAATTTCATTCAGATTACAACTTTAACATGCTTTTCACAGCAATTCCATATGTAATATGCCATTTTTTTTTTGAATTGGAGTAGATTAAAATATACCTTTAACTATTTAGTGTTTTGAAAATGTTAAACTGACTGTTTTTACTTTCTTTCTCTAGTACACAGCTATTGTATTAAGAAAGTACTGCTTTGATACCAGTGATGTTTTATATTCTTTCATAAGATCATATTCCTACCAGGTGTGAACATTAATGAAATGCTTTGCTATTGCAGTTGACTTCTGCTGGTAGCTCAGGACATACAGAGGAAGGAAAGAGGAACAGGGAAGGCAAAGGAAAAAGATCTTGAACCTTATGGGTATTGTAGAGAGCTGCCTGTAGTTACTATCCAAAAATAATGAAAAAAGCATTTACTTTTATTCATATATATATATATATATATATATACTATGACCCATAGCTGCACTGGATGATACAATCTGATTTGCAGAAATTAAGACATCAAAAAAAGTCTGTTTATAAGTAAGGCATTGCGAGATCAAAAACCAATGAGCTGTGATGTGTCTGTTCTCTCAACAAATATTTGGAGAGAATGGGGCAATGTATCAAGTTAGAGGGTTAAGATTTTGTTTCTTTATTGTATTGCAGCTACAATACTGTAAAGGCTTTTCTGTGGACTCCAGTCACTTAAATGAAATTCATGGAAATATATTGTTTCACCCAAATCACCATTTTTTTTTCATCATACAGGGATATAATGTTCTAGAAGCATTTTACTTTCTTGAAGCAACAGAAAAGTATTTAGTTAATCCATCTTTTTAATATATGGAGGTGTTTTAATATACTCATATGGTTAGTCACTATATAGACTTTTCTCATCAGCATGACAGTCTTGCCAATTTCAACTCATTTACAACTCATTTTAATTTGATTCTAAATTATAACTCCTGTTAATTCTAAAGGGAAAATAAATAAAAGATAGCAGGACAAGTATGGAGCAAGAACACAAGACTGTGATTGAGTCATGCAGACCTGGGTGTGGGTCACCTGGCGTAGGAGTGGGTATGTTCTCACACGTCTTTTTTCTCCGTATTTTACCTACACTTACCCTGAGCAAATAAAAGTGCTTTGGATTGTTCTAGCTGGATTTTCAATCTGAATGTGAATATTGCCTAAATTCAAAGACAATATAATCTTGTTGGTAGCAGTTTTAGAGTGGGTACCATTTTAGTCAAAAGGGTGTTTGAGGCCAATGAGAATCAGATCTAGGGCCTTTAAAAATGTGATCACAATACAGTTAATTATAACTTCTTGTGTATTCACAAACCCACATTGCAACATAGGTAATTTACAAATATAGCAAATGGATGCACCCCTCCTATAAACCAAAGCTTCTAAATTCACTTATACATTAATTTTAAGCTCTATTTTTATTTATAATCTTACTATAGGACAACTTAATACATATACTATATATATATACGAGAAAAGAAATCAGAATTTCTTCAGTTTTTCTTCATTTTACTTCTGGTTTTTGTTTGTTTAAATTTTAGATTTTGGAGAAACAATGCCTTTGTTTATGTAAGAAATTAACGAGTTTTAGAAGTATTTATGTGGGTATTTCAGACCCCTTGCACTGTAATGCTTGGTTTAGTTTTAGATGAACTCTACTATTAGATTGCAATTAACTCTATATACTGCTAGATCTACAGTTTAAATATGTTCTTTAATGTCTAGCTTGAAGGGAAAGGACATACAAGGTTGGCAGAATAGGTGTCATTTCAATTTTACACAGTTGTAATATAAAAAGAGGTCTCATGTACAAAACTGGCTGAATAATCCTTTAAAAAAAAAGATGGTTGAATATAACTCAGGTGATACATATGCTGATATTGGCTTTTTAGAAGTTTCTGGTCCAAAATTTAAGTCCATGGCAGAACTTGCAGCTCTAGCAGACAACAAATATGTGTTTAGCTAATTAGATAGTAAAAACATTCCTGGAAACCAATGAAGAAAGAGCAATTAAGTAGGCTGCAGCAAGGCAGAAACCTTCACCAGGAACATCATACTCCTCCTAGCAAAGAACTCAGGGCACTGATGACTCACCAAAATATGCTTATATGCACTCACACACATTCACGCACATGTGCAAACGTGTGCAGGCACGCGTGTGAACACACACATACACACACGTTTCTTGTTCAGGAATAGTGACATGTGATTGTCAGTTTTAGGGTCCAGAAAGTCATTAGAGGGGTGACTGCAATATCAGAGAAAATTACATTAGGAAGTATAACAGTTTTAACTATGGATGAGGCTTTTCTGTAATAACTGCAGAATTTAGAATAGAAACATTAATGTTCTTGGGGCTGGACAGATAAGAAGAGAGATTTGTTCTTTGTTGATTAGATTATTAAATTGTTAATTGAACTAACAATAAATTTTTAGACCTGCATATAAATGCTGTGTCTTTTGCAGATAGTGAGATTTTGGGTGTAGCAAAGTTTGTCTCTTGTTTGCAAGATTAAAATTTTAACTTTGCTAACTTGCTTTGCTCTTGATATAGTAAATCTTGATTCTTTTCAGCTATAATTTCAAACCTGGAGGACAGCCTCTCACCTCTGTTTGTCCACAGTATAACTTGTATCTTGATGGCAAAAGGATTCTTCTATGAAGCGAGATATGTGTCTGAGATACAGTTTTCCGTTTCCCAATCCTAGGAAAAATCAGCAGAGGTTTGATTCTTGCAGGTAAAATTGGCATCACAACATGTGCTTGTGAACGGAATCATCTACAGCTGCTGTGATCTGCCCTCAGTGCAATGAGGATCCTCTCTGTCGTTCATAAATGATTAAGGCCTTGTGGACTTGGACGGTGCTTCTGCCTTCTGCATTATCAGGCACTTGACTTTAGGGTCTTGAACTTAACCTCCAACAGCAGAAACTTCATCTAGGTGTGGATATTGTTGGTACCTCACCACTTGCACTACTCTTCACCACTGAAATCTGTAGTTCTTTGATACTTTCACATAAAAATGTCAAATCTAAAAAATTTTACAGTCTGCCATGCTCTAGAACATGCTATATGTTGACTTCAGTAGAAGTGAAGTAAAATTATTGACATCTACTAAAACACTTTCAGTGTAATTATTAAACATCTTTTTCTCAAACTCTCAGTACGGTACATCGTATTGTGGAGAACTTTCAATTTGCTTATATTCTTCTTGCGGCATCAAATGTAGGAAACTCACATAAATAATTCCTTCAAAATAATCAGAGTCAACAGAGCAGTTACAAGTAATTAAGGTGAATTAAATTTCATTGTATGCTACAGTCCTAAACAAATTTCATACTCACCTGAGTTTGTTTCACAGCAAATCAATAATACTAAAGACTTTATTCAAACAGACAATATATAGTTTCTTATTCCTGTTCAGTGTGCATATGAAACTATCAACTTCAGTTAATGAGAATTTTTCCATAAACATTGATCGGTGGAAATGTTTTGGTTTTTTTTTTCCTGTAAGTGACTTTGCCATATTACACTTCTGATCAACTAACAGCCTTGAATATCAAGAGGCACTGTCCAACACTGAAAAAGCCTTTCATGGTTTTCAGGTTTTTTTGGGCAAGTAGTCAATGATTCAGCACAAACTAAACTACTGCCAGTTTGTTTTCAGGTTTCATTGCACAGCTATCAGCAGGATTTAAAAATTAAATAAACCCTCTCACTGTAGACATTATTAAATATTCATATATTACCACTGCTGAATCAAGTGAAAACATGAAATATATAGCAAAGGTAACAATATAGCACTGCTGGTATCCACAATTTTCTTGGGAATCAGCGTGTCTATGCTTTGTGTCTTCTTGTATCTAAGGGTGCCATTAACTCCTATCCATCAAGAAGTCTTCAGAAACCATCAATGTTCAACAAGATTTTCTTAATGAATAAAAAGGCATGATAATTTCCAAATAGTACACAGATGTCATTAGGAAAAAAAAAAAATTGATCAGGAAATGCTGGAATATTCCAAAATTTCCTATCCAATTGCTAGTAAATAATTTGAGTTTATGAGCCATCTTGCATTTGTGCCTTCAAGAATAATGTTCCTAAATGGCAGTATGCGTTGAACAATTTCATAGGAGGATGTGAAAATATAGGTATCTTCAAATATTAATATAGATGTCTCAGAGACTTAAAGTGTTAAAAATATTTGGAGCAAATCTCTCATCTATATTAGTGAGATATCAGAAGCTGTTGGTCTATCGCCTGAATACAATTCTTCGAGAGTGCAAGGAGGAACAAAGTGAGTCGCTGCCCAAGTTTGGTTTGGATGTGCATTACCACCTCTGACTGTGAATCACAGATGTACCTTAGCCCTTTGTAATAAGAGTGTTGTCTCCTGAACCCCCTTGGATATGTATTGCATGCTGAAACAGGGGGAAATCCCTTACGGCCTCTACCATCTAGTTTGTTTATGCACACTGGAAGCACTGGGAATCTTGAAAATATTTTTAATTGTAAGCTTTTCTGAGCTGAGTAGGAAGAAAAAATTGAGTGTAAAAAATAAAGTTTTAAATGTTTTGTTTTCAATCATTTTGCATTGACTGATCCAGATTGGTTATACACGTAATCTTGGGTTTGTAAATATATAACAAAATTAATTTATCTTCCCTGGAATTTATTTTAATCTGCAAGAGCTAATTTTTTAATGTGTAAGATAAATACATTTCTATTGTGTTCTAAACAAATACAATTCGGTTTATGCCACTCACTTTCCTTCCCTTGGTGAAATCCTTATACACCAGCACCTGCTTCTGACAGTACAAGCATGATGAAGCACTGCTGGAATTCACAGGTTAGCATAGCATTCATTAAAAAAGAAAAGGGGCCATAAATGAAATAGACTGAAGGTTCAGTGTGGCTGGAAAGGAGATACTATCCTGCAGTTTATTGCATTCTGAGTGAGGGAACACAGCCTTTATAGCACTATTACCAATGAATTTTAAATCACTCCAAAGTTCAAACCTCACTGAAGCATCACATTGTATGTTAAAATCAGATGATCATTTTGGCTGGCAAATGCCAGCTATATTTCAGAAAACATCCATGTTCTAATAAAAAATGAGTTAAAAGACATGGAAACTTCAAGCACCATTTGTCATCTGAAACTCATGTTCATTAATATGCCTTATATCTGTAACTCTGAGAAAAGCTAAGTCAATTCTCAAATTACCATAACATTCAAAACTAAACAGTAATGCATTTTAAAATGAGTGTATTGAAAATTGAATGCCAACTGAAAATAAATGATGGTACCTTTTAAAATTAAATTACAACAGACTTTTTTCTTTGTCCTTTCCCCTATTGTCATCTTCAGTTAGTCTAGCTGTCCAATCCTTACCATATTTACCCTATGACAAGAAGGGCTTAGAATATAAAAGACAAAAACACTACATAGTTTTTCATAATTAAATACTTCATAGCAGTCTTAACTTTTAGCAAAAAAATCCATTACACAGAAAAGAGTTTCTAATTTTTTTTTCTGTTAGTTCTTCCACTACAACCACCCCAATGAAATTTCACATACATAGCTGTTCTTTTTATTTGACCTTGTCTATAAATAATACTACTTGATATGCCTGTATAGAGAATTCACAGGGCTTGTACAACTAAATCTATCTTCCATATAAGCTTGATATACATTTAGAAACAAACAAATAAAAAATATGTTTGTTAAAAATAAGCTGACAGAGCTATAGTTTTTCCCTATCAATTTTTGAGTTTGGGAAGGGATAAGGAAGTAACTGTGAAAAAGGAAATAAAAATCAGATATTGATTAAATATTGATACTGAAAATTGAGATTGTTTTTTATATATATTAAAATACTTCCATTTTACTGAAATTAAATTTTAATTTAATTTTTTTTTTACTTTTCCAATATTTTTAGGTTTTGCTTGCATAGTGCCTAGCACAACATAGCTTTCACTATTATTTCACTTTCATAGATCAGTAGTTTGCAAAGTATGCAAAGAATTAAAATAAGCTAGTTTGATTATTATTTTCAAAAGGTTATTTTAGTTGTCTCATTCTTCCCACGTTGTGCAGTTACCATTTCCAATTCCAGTTAATGGATTGTATCTGTTTATTCAATGGGATTGGCAGATGTTGTTTGTCTAATGTCATACTTGAACAACAATCATTTTGGACTACTTTGGCGCTCTAGCATAGAACATCTTTCTTTATTTGGCATCCTTCTGGTTTTCATCATGGGCCACATTTTTAAATAAAACCCTTTAATTTTGCACTGGCTATCAATTACAGGTGCAAGTAATTGGAGTATTTAAATGTCCAAATACCTGACTGCAGGCACGAATCATGCAGTTAAACTCTAAACACTGTTGATTGTGGCCACAATGAGTAGTTTAGATGAAGTCCTCTTTACATGTTTGACCCAGAAAATCAAGATAGTATTTAAAATAAATAGTATATTATTACTTTTTTTAGAACTTACACCTATTGTCACAAATGTCTTTTTTTTTTTTTTTTAATATCAGTTCTCACAAAATGCATGTTTTCTGTGGCTTTCTGTTAGTTGTGTTCATGATAATTTAGCATTTTTAGTTTAGTTACTAGATTTTAATGGTTGGAGAAATACGATGATAGCACTTTCTTCAGTTTGACCACAACTCACAAAAGCTTCAGGGCTAGTCAAGCAAATAATCTCCAGGTAAAAATCTACCTTTTGTCTATGCAGATTTTACCAGAACAATGGATTGCAAAGCTGAGGCCTTCTAAAACAATTTAATTGAATTACAGTGTGTGCACATTTGAAAATGTCTTCTACTCTTTTTTTTTGCTTCTAACTCCCTCCATGTGTATAGCTACTCTGGTAGAACTGGAATCTGAATTGTCTTGCTTTAGACATAAAAATGCTTTTCTGAACAGAGATAATCCATCTCGCTGAATTATGTGGATGATTGTAGATGTGTACAAACATCTGCTAAGAAATATGTTGAGGCCAACACATTTCCCTTGTCAGCTCAAACAAATTATTTGAACTTAGGTCTCCAGAAGTAAAAGGCTTTAAGTGCACTAACCCACTGGGTCACTGAAAGACCACAACACATTTTTGCTCTTACACATTTTTAACCATAAGAAGTGGTAGACAGACTTTTTTTTTCTGCATATATAGTGACCATTGTGAAATAAATATGCACATGCCATTTGGTAGACGAAAGATTAATGGGGGACGTGTCCCAGAGTCAACATTTACAGGCTGGAAAAAGGTAATTGTCCAATTACAGACTTGCTGAAATTGTTTAGGTCTTACGGAGCACGCCCTGGGGAAAAGTTACAGGATTGCCACAATAGCTTACTTAGAATATGGCTTCTATATCTTATTTTGACAAGAATAAAACATTGGAAATTCTGCTGCTCTCCTAGCGTGTTGCTGTACATTCACTAATTCTGAGACAGCTCTTCTGGCTCAGCTCTCCTAGGAATACTACAACCTGGTGATCAGTGTAAAAGTAGGGCTTTAAGTGTTACAGATGAATTAGTCTTAAACTATGTTTTAAACTTTCACCAGTTTCTAGAATGGCAAAATTTGAACTGTGGATCTTACCTCTCCCTAGCAGCTTTTCTTACAGGAAGCTAACACAAAACTAATTATAATTTTAGGTAAAATAAAAAAACAACATGGGACAAGGGACTTTTGCACTTTTTGGTTTTTTCTTCAGATACATTAAGTATTGCTTAAGATATGCAGCAATAAACCATAATAAAAGTGTAACTATATCACAAGGAATCTGATAAAAACAAAGTTTATATCTCTTGTAAATTACTGCATTTTCACGATAGTAGTTTTAACTCGCAGTCCTTCAAATGAGGCTTTAAATTACGAATAGGCAGATAAGTATTATCCTAATTATGAAAATTAATAATTCTGACTCATAATTGTTTTAATTTTAATTACTACAGAAGGTCTTGACTACTGCCTAGAATAGCCTGACAGTGAGGTAAAACTTCCCTTTCTGCCTTAGAAAGTTCATATTGAGGGTAATAGAATCTAAAAAGCCTGTTAGAATTAGTTGATCTTTACAGTCCCTTGCAACCCAAACTTTTCTATGATTCTATAATTCTATAATTCTTTGATTCTATGATTCCACATACAAGGCCACTGGAATATTACTTAGCTTGAAATGAAAACAATTCCCCCCCCCCCCAAGATCTCTGCATAACTTTATACATAATTAAAACTGATATTGAGGACACATCACTGTTTTTGTAAACTAAACCCAGTACAGACTAGGGAAAGAGTTCAAATGAATGTTAATTCTTTGCTAAATCTTGCAGTATAAGACTGCAGCTCTCAAAAATGTATACACAGATTTAAATTCATGCATTACAATTCTATTTTGAATATTTTCTTCAAAAAAAGCTGTGTCTGTTAACAGATAGGCAGTATTTTCCTTTTATTTATAGACATAATAGCAATTCTTAAATTTTATCACAGAGGTGGACAAACTCTAGCATCAAGGGTTTTGCCAGCTCGCAGTGTTTAAGCTTTTAAGCACATTTAATCGAAGGGTGATTAAGAGAGATTTTAGGGGGGCCTTGGGACAGCTAGTGAGGGGATCTGGGGCCCCGGTGATTTTTAACTCCTTCCTTCCAGTTACAGGTGGTGACATTGTAAGGATCAGATAGATCCAATCTATTAAAACATATCTCCATGCCTTGCGTGACTGTAATAACTTTGGGTGTTTTGACAACGGGATGACCTACACACCACCAGGTTTATGGGCATCAGATGGGAGCCACCTTTCTCAAAGGAGGAGGATTTTTGCTCAGGAGCTTGCAGGGGTTTTTGATAGGGTTTTAAACTGGATGTGAAGGGGCGGGGGATAATATCAGGCTTGCCTATGACAAGGAAGGACACACAATGTTTGGAGGGAGGAGGTGCTGGTGTGGGCCCTCTACCTGCTGCCCTGGGGCATGCTAGGGATGTCCTAGTACAGTTGAAGTCCTGTGGAGATGAGAGGGAGTGTCCTGAGGGTGCCAGCAAGAACCTTCCACAGAACACCTTAAGGAAAATAAAAGGTTTTCCACTAAGAAGGCGATGCGGCCAACAGCCCAGCTAAAGTGCCTCTATACACACGAAGCTTGGGCAACAAACTGGAAGAGCTGGAAGCTACTATATTATTAGAAAGCCATGATCTGTTTGGTATCACTGAAACTTGGTGGAATGAATCCCATGCCTGGAATGTGGCTATGGATGGCTACAGGCTGTTCAGAAGGGACAGACCGTGAAGGAGAGGTCAAAGCATTGCCCTCTATAACAGGAAATGGATAGAGCTATCTTTGAAGAGTAGCCACAAACAGGTTGTAAGCTTGTGGGTCAGAATAAAAGACCGAGATAGCAAAAGGAACATTGCAGTTAGTGTTTACTACAGGTCACCTGATCAAGGAGAACCAACCAATGAAGCCTTCTTCCTCCAGTTACAGGAGGCTTCATTCTCACAAGCTGTCATCTTTCTGGGGGACTTCAACCACCCCAACATATGCTGGAAAAGTAGCATGGCAAGCTGTAGGCAACCCAGGAGATTCCCAGAGTGCAATGAAGATAATCTCTTAGTCCATCTAATAGAGACCAGCACCCGAGAGGTACAATCAGGGACAGGGAACCCGGGAAGAGTATAGGGATGCTGTCTGGTTGTGTAGGGACGGGGTCAGGAAGGCAAAGGCG
The DNA here is from genome assembly GCF_017976375.1 of Cuculus canorus. Lineage (NCBI taxonomy): Eukaryota > Metazoa > Chordata > Aves > Cuculiformes > Cuculidae > Cuculus > Cuculus canorus. The sequence continues at coordinate 132,864,594 of NC_071402.1, read as the reverse complement.
CAGCTGGAGCCGAACTTGGCAAGGGAAGTGAAAACCAACAAGAAGGGCTTCTACAGGTACATCAACCAGAAATGGAAGATTAAAGAAAGCATACCGTTACTGATGAATGAAAATAGTGACCTTAGTGACCTTGTATCAACAGAAGAGGAGAAGGCTGAGGTACTCAACAAATTTTGCCTCAGTCTTTACTGACAAATGCTCTCCTCACTCCCTCTGGGTCGATGTACAGCAAGATGGGGACCAGGGGGGTAAAGCTCCTCCCACTGTAGGGAAGGATAAGGTTTATGACCACCTGAAGAACCTGAACATATATAAGTCTATGGGACTTGATGAGATGCATCCCAGAGTCCTGAGGGAATTGGCTGATGTGCTTGTTAAGCCACTCTCCATGATATTTGAAAAGTCATGGCAGTCAGAAGTCCCTGATGACTGGGAGAAAGGTAGTATTGTCCCCATTTTTAAAAAGGGTACAAAAGACGACCCTGAGAACTACTGACCTGTCAACCTCACATCTGTACTTGGGCAGATCATGGAACAGATCCTCCTAGAAGACATGATAAAGCACATGGAGGAAGGGGAGGTGATTACTGGCAGCCAGCATGGCTTCACCAGGAGAAATTCCTGTCTGATCAACCTAGTGGCTTTCTGTAATGGGGTAAGCACATCAGTAGACACAGGAACACCAATGGATGTAATCTATCTGGACTTCTGTAAAGCCTTTGACATGGTCTCCTACTACATCATTCTCTCTAAAGAGGAGAGATAGGAATTTGATGTGTGGACGGCTCGGTGGATAAGGAATTGGTTGGATGGTCGCATTCAGAGAGTAGTGCTCAACGGCTTGATGTCCAGATGGAGATCTGTGACAAGTGGTGTCCCTCAGAGGTCCATACTGGGACCATTGCTGTTTAATATCTTCATTGATGATATTGACAATGAGATTGAGTGCACCCTCAGCAAGTCTGCAGATGACACCAAGCTGAGTGGTGCAGTTGCCACACTGGAAAGACAGGATGTCATCCACAGGGACCTGGACAAGCTGGAGAAGTTGGCCTGTGAGAACCTCACGAGGTTCAAAAAGGCCAAGTGCAAAGTCCTATACCCGGGCCTGGGCAATCAGGGGTTTCAGTACAGGGTGACAAATATAGCCTGGAGAAGAGAAGGCTCAGAGAAGACCTTATAGTGACCCTCCAGTACCTGAAGGGGGCATACTAGAAAGGCAAGGAGGGACCTTTTACAAAGGCATGTAGTGATAGGATGAGGGGGCATGGCTGTATACTGAAGAGGGGAAGATTTAGACTAGCCATTAGGAAGAAGTTCTCCACAATGAAGGTGGTGAGGCACTGGAACAGGTTGCTCAGGAAAGTGGTCGATATCCCATCCCTCAAAGTGTTCAAGGCTAGGTTGGATGGGGCCTTGAGCAGCCTGCTCTAGTGGGAGGTGTCCTTGCCCATGGAAGAGGTTGGAATTAGAAGATCTTTAATTTCCCCTCCAACTCAAACCATTCTATGATTCTATGATTCTATGATTTAACTACAGAGGCATTTCATTGCATCTAACAGGTAATTCGGTCTTGAATTTCAAATACTTTAACATTCAAACTTCTCGAATATTATATAGTTTATTCACAGCACTAACAGTCAAATTACAGATGTAAGGATTTTGTTTCATGGAGTTCCAGATACATAAAAATCAGAAGTAAAACTTAAGGCAGTCATGGGGTTTCAGCTGTCATCACCAACAAAGGTAAGCACTCTACAAATATGTCTTTTGATCTCAAACACTTCCCTGAAGAAAGGAAGGATTTCCCCATTGATGAAGTCTCTGTGTCCATGAACAGATGAGAAAACCCAGATTTCAGATGCAGATCAAAAATTTTTTAAACTATTCTCATGCAAGAATTTAAAAAAAAAGTGTTGGAGTGATGCTAAGACTTATATGAAGAGCTTTCCCTCTGACACAACACAATCACTGTGATCATTGGTTGAGGAAATAAGTCATTGGTATCCACTCTTTGAATGACCTTTAAGCTATATTTTTTTGTTCTTTCCCATTGTGATTAAAAACCAGATAGCTTCTGTTTATAAGTGCTTCTCTTCAGTTACTTTTCCTTGTGCTATGTTTTAAGTGAACCCAATTAAAGTACTGCTTATTTTTCTTTCAAAAACCATCAATGAAGATGAATTTCAGGTGAAATGAATGAAATTATACATCACAAAAAATACAATAATCTCTGATTGTGTGTTTCTTGTCTCTTCACGATGTAAAAATTGGAATGGAAATCTTAGAAAAATTCACTTCTTATTGATTCACAAATGTGCTTAAAGGTAATTAACAAAACATTTAAAGAACCCATGGGAATTAGTTCTATAACATATATTAGTTGATAGTCAGATGAAAAATACCTTAATTTTTCATATTTATTTTCACTCTTACTGATCTTGTTACCTACCATATGCCAAAGTATTAGTCCAGAGTGCAACATAGAGTGGAAAATGAAAAACAGATGAAGATGAAAACAGACAAAAATGAAAAACTCTTGATTGCAAGGAAATCCCAAGCTTTCCAGACATGGCACTTGTTTCTGTTTTCAAACTCTGAGCAGAAAAAACGTCAAAGTTAATGTTCAATTTCAGATAATTTTGTGGACAAGTAATTTTCATTAGTCAGCTATTAAAGAAGGTCACTTAAGTAGGTAATCACAGTAATTAAATTAACTCCCCAGAAGTCCCTGCACTAGACCATGTTCAATAGTATTCACTTAGGTCATATTATCTGCATGAATATCACTGAGTACATCTCCTGATGTATCTTTTTTTAAATAAGAAAAAGACATCCATTGGTTACAAATTGCAGTGGCTGTGAAAAAGTCCATACCTACAAGGTGATGGATATTCACTTAGCAGCAGACATGGCCCAGAAGTGAGTGCAACAGGAAGATTCTTTTAAATAAAATTTAGTATACATGAAAGGTAGCAGCCTCCTAGCTGCACTCCCTGCACAATTACAGTGCTTTTCTGAACTGTACCATTGTGCTCTGCATGTTGTTTTTAATCCAAAATAACCTAGAATAAGAGTTTATCAGGAAAATACTGTTTCCATGACCCACCATTTTGTTTCTACTCTTGATAAATACAAAGGATACCCACGCTGTAGTAGCACTAGCAATGCATGTAGGTACTGGAACTTACAGATTCTCAATGTACTGCACGTTAAAAAAAGTAAAATGAAGCAGCTTGTAATTATAAAACAAGCTAAGAACTAAAAATAGATTTCCCAAATCAGAGCTCTGCATTTTCATAGTCTTTCTTTCCTTTTGCAATGCCTTAAAACCTACAAATTCACTCAGAAAATTTTGCTGTTCATGCAACATGTTTTATAAAACTTCTGAACTATGAGTTAGGATTTACATTTTAATTTTCAGATGTAGCCTGAAAACTGAGAGAAGGTAGTTAAGTAGTGTGGTTTTCTGTTATGCTATGTGGTTGACTGAGTGATCTTCTTTAGTGCCGCTGCTTGCTACAAATGCAGAAGAGTTCCTGTATTTCTATTGATGTGTTACACATCGAAATTACAGAATTGACACGTTAAGGCATTAAAAGATTACTTTTACTTTACAAGGGACAGATGACTCAAATATTACATAGAAAAGGTGGGAAAATTATTAACTTCAAAAGATTATGTAGAAATTTCTAAACAAATGTTAGTTTTAAATCACCTCATTCTTATATGCTTATGTTCATTTGCATTGTTTTACAATTAGTAATTGTATTTATTATTATTATCAGGTGTTTTACACTTCAGAGTACATGACACATCTGAAAGTTATGGTTTCCAGCTTTACAGGGATTCCAATTTATCATTTCTTAATTGCCTGCTTGGAACAAAATCAAGGCAATTTCCCTTTCCATCTGACCAAAATAGCATTCATCAGCCTTGAACTTCAGGATCCAGTGTTTGAAAGAAGGATGCTGTCAGTCAAAGAGCTTAACAGAAAAATGATACCTTGAGCCAGTTGAACTTAAATTCACAAAAAATAAAATAAAATAAAATAAAATAAAATAAAATAAAATAAAATAAAATAAAATAAACAGGGAATGGAAAGTGAATGAAAAAAAATAAAAGAAATATTTTATAATAAGTAAAATTCTTTTCTTAACAGGAATACCTGCATGCAAATATTTAAGTAATAAATATCTTATGTTTTCAGAAAAATAGCAGCTTAGTATTCCAGAGCAGTGAGTAAATTTACTTTGGTTTTGGAAAAAAAATTCTAATGCAATTAATATTATTAGTGTACAAAATAGAAGCCTCAGGAAAAAAAAAACAAACCAATAATTTTAAGGGAAGAGGAGTAAAAAATACAAACCTCTACATAGTCTTCTATCAGGAAGGAACAACAATGAACAAGAGAGTTGGAGGAAATGAAGCCTTTACCTAATAAAACAGGTAGCTCTTTAAAAGGGCACATCAAAATAATTAAAATCTGTTGAAGATGACAAATTATTTAAGAAAATGCACAATGATATTGACATAAAAAAAAAACTTCAGACACTTAATGTTAAGGCCATGCTAAAGTCATGCACTGCATTATAGCTTTGAATGTCCATATCACGTTGCTTGTGATAAAGATAGTGTTTTACAATGCAGTGCCAAATTGTTCTATAATTTAGAGCATAACTGTGAATATGAATGTTATATCAACACACCAGGCAGCTTTCAGATGAAGTGCTCTCAGCCACTAACAACTGAAAACTGGCAAGATTAAACCACCAGTATTGACAGCAATTTTCCAGTACCGAGAACACTGGTCTCATTAACATGATAGTAATAACTTGAAAAGATTAATTATAAAAAGCTGCTCACAGAAATGTTTTTTAAAGGCATGAATATACTGACACAATAAAACTCAAAACTTTTGCTGCTTTGTGAATCGCCTTCAGGAAAGTAGAGATGCAGTTGGGTGCATAAGAGCTATGGATACTCACAAAAATAACTTCCAGTAGTGCAGTATTGACAACAAAAGGAAAAAACCTTTGGAAACCATGGCTACCTGGCTAATTGTAGACAAACAACAAAAGATGGATTGAAACTATTTGAAAATAGCAGTCTCTCTAACTGCAAAATGAACTGCAAACTTCTGCAACAGTCACTGCCTGTGCATCAACTTAACTATTGATGCATGTCCTTAGTCCATGACAGACTGTGTTAGAGACCAAAATGAATGGATAAGTCAAGAACAGACCAGCAAAAACTCAACATTTTCTCTTTGAGTACAATAATAACAATTTCATTTTCCATATCTTCCATGTAATTTGTCCAAACTTTAATCTGTTTTTTTATTCTCAGGATCTTGAGGCTGTAACATTGCAAAGGACTCCTTTTATGAAAGGACACATCCACAATTCAATTTTCCTTTCTTTTTTGGTTGTTTCATTTTATTTTGTTCTTGTTTGTGTATGTGTTTGGGCTTGCAGGTGGTACATGTTTTCTCTCTTTTTTTTTCTTCATCACTAGATTCATTATTCTGCATTAAGCTGCACTGAACTACATTTGTCATCTATTAGTCCTGTTACTGTCTGCATTGTTCCTCATTATTTACTGTTCTTCCTAATTTAAAATCACACGGAAATCTTGCTTTCAATAGCATTATCCAATTCATTTATATGAATAAAAATAGTAGAGGACACAGTGCTAGAGCTTGCAATACTAGCACCACACTAATAAGCTCTGACTGATCTAGGAAAGAACAGCTTACACTTCTCCTTTTGTCCTTTTGCAGAAATTCACTTTACTGAGTTTCTATGCTGAATTTTTAGTGCATTTTAGAGATTAACATTTGAAAGAAAACTTATTGTGTCTTAAGCCAGTTCCTGTCTCATACTCCCCTGCAGAACTACGCCATTTCACTACTTAAACAAAAGCAACAATTTTCAGAACCATGGATACCTATAATGCAGAAATTGAAATAAAGAGAAACGAATTCCAGTGACTTAGCGAACAAAAATAGCTTTATTTCTTTGGATCTGCAATGTCCAATCATAACAACAAACACTGTACTTTGTCATTAACAAGCCAGAATTTCCCATCACTTACTCCTGCTGGCTTTACCTATACTAATGATAATGATGTGATATAACCATCTGCCAGCAAGGGAAAGCTGGCAAACTCTGCTTGTCATAGATGAATGGTGTAACAATATTTGAGGTGTTTATTTATATATTATGTTATGCTGACCCGTAAATATTCCATGTAGTAAATTTCCCAATCCAAATTTACTGACTTGTTTCACAGGGTTTGAACTCCAAAATACTTTGGTCCAACTTTCCTCTGGTGCCATGCTATGCTTTAATTAACTTGGTCATCGAGCTTTCAATTTCCTTCTGTGTTTTTGGATGAGATAGGTGTTCTATAGCTTTTAAAAAGCAGGAGTCTTTTAGTGAATTCTCCATATATTTTACTCTCCATAGAAGTATATGATAAAATGTGGCTCCTATTTTTACCTTCTTTGTCAAGGAGGGCTATGGCCTGGTTCGGAGTCTGTTAGGGAGTCCTGATGTATGTTGCAAAAATAAATTTTAAATGCAGATATAGTAAAATAATCTATAGTGCTTGCAAGTGTTATGTGTTTTAAAGTTGACCTATATTTTGATGGTATTTTTTGTACGTCTTTCATGTGATGAACAGCAAATTTATATTAACAGACAAGAATAACAAATATTTTTGCTTTGCACTCCAGGATTCTTCTAATTTGCAAACTTTTTAAGCCAGATTTTAAAAGATTAAAAATGTCTTTGCCTGCTTGACCTGAGACAGTACAAATGAATTCTGTGTGTGGTTTCATCACTTATAAGAAGCTTTGCACTTGCTTACACTAACAATATTTGCTTAGTTATTTTTTATTTATTACCTAGTGCAAGCACTGGAGTGTGTTTGCTTCATGAACATTGCAGTCAGCTATAAAGATACAATATGTAGAATAGGAAAAGCACATGAAATTTATTATAAGATAGATATAATAACACATATATAATATAATAAATATTCCTGTGTGACATATTGTTGATGGGAAAGAAAATAGGAATCACTAAGTCAATTATCAAAGTCTGATCTTCAATAAATGCAAGCCATGAGAGTGCATCACATGGTGATTTCTAATATATTTCATAAACAAACGAAGAGTTAGGTTTTTGTTCATAACGATGATTTTAAAACAATCCTTTTGATCAGCTTTTAATGAAGTTCGGATTGCAAAAAAAAAAAATCACAGGAAAGCACTTTTCCTTGATTTCTTTTGTTATGTGCAGTCTGCAGTCTTTTAACACAGCTAGAATGCAAGTTATATTAGAAACTGTCAAGAAAAAGTTAGATTTCATAGCTAGATCTTGATTTCTCTGTTTTTAATGAAGTATGTTTCCAAAGCAGCGAATTGAGATCTTTTTCACTTTAAAAACTTTTGTTTACAATCACTGTAGTGACTGGGTGACGTAAACCAACGAGATTTATTTGCACAAGTATTTAAGCACAGCTAACAAACAAAGAGAAAAGAAGCAAAGCAGCATATCGGATAAAAAAGAAAAATATATTTTTAACCTAGCAGTAAATTGGCAATTATGGATACTATACACACATCACTGTTTCATTTTTAAATAAAATGAATGACTAAGACACAGTCAAAGCTTTTGGTAGTGGTGAATCTCAGATAACATCCAAAAATGTAATTCATTATCTCCCAGTTCAGTTCCCAAATCAAAGGACAGGTACTACTGAGTGCATCTCAGCCACGAATGAAATTCTTCATCTTTGAAAACAAGTAACTGGACATAAAGGAGACACATCCGCAGCTGCAAGAAACAGAAAAGACATTAAAAAAAACCAAACGGGGGATGGAAGTGACTCCAGTTTTCAGCTTTAGATAGCAACAAAACTGAAATCCATGAGAGGTTCTGCATGGCTTTCAACACTGAAACATCAATAATTTTAGACCATTGACTTTGCCACGCCACAGGCTCCCAGCTGTGAAATGGGAATACAAACACTTCCCTAGACATTCCCTAAAAATGATGCTATCCTCATTCTTCAGTCATTGTTCTATTCAGTGAAGTCGTTCCACTTGCAGTCTCCATGAACATAACCTATTAAAAAAATCCCTATTTTTCTCTGAAACCTTTTGCATGTGCTATATAGCTTGCTTTTTTTTTCGGAGGCTGCAAGAGATTTGAAACGCTTGATATTTCTAAAATCTCAGATCTAAGACAACTCTCTTGGTTTTGTGGGTGGTGTTGTTTATTTCATAGCACAGGTCTGAATTTAGTTTTGTTATTAAATATCTTTAAAAAAATGTCAACAATGTGGGACATGTTTTTGAAGATGCCTGGTAAAACTCCGCGTTTCTATGATAACCAGGTCACAACAATCCTTATCCTGATGTTATGCAGCTGTTATTGCTTCTAATTCAGGTCAGACAGTTAACGTCCTACTTTGCTTTCTGACTGGGCTGGATCCACTTGGCACAAACCAGAAAGCTGGTGTTCGGGACACAACAGGAATGGAAAGAGATGGAAGATTTGGTTCAGCTTGAAAACTGAAAAAACAAAACTAAATAATCAAAATAGTGTTGGAAGTTGTGTTCATTCTGGCTTCTTCCATGTTTTGGGTTTGTTTTTTTTTTTTTCATTTTAATGTTATCAGAATGCCTTTCCTCTTCATTTCCTGAGAACTAAGAAACAAGAACAACAGTATATCTTGTCTGTGCCAATCATCTGGGGTAGTTTTAATGTTGCTTTGCTTTTATGTCTCTTTT